>NC_083707.1:4297500-4315000 GCF_033118175.1 Dama dama | reverse complement strand
AAGAATACCCAGGATTCAAATAAAATTTGAGATGATTTTCATCTTTTTTGTTCATTTCTCAACATCAACCTTAATGGATCTTAAGACCTTGCAGATATACATACACACATACACACACATGGTGGTGCAGTGGTAAAATGTCTGCCTGCCAGTGCAGGAGATACAGGTCCGATATCTGGGTCGGGAGGATCCCCTGGAGAAGGAAATGGAAACCCACTCCAGCATCCTTGCTGGGAAATCTTTTGGACAGAGGAGCTGGCAGGCTACAGTCCATGTGGTCGCAAAAGAGTCAGATACAACTTAGCGACTAAACAATAACATCAAGTATCATCTTCATAAACATCTGTAATCTTTACATTATTATTTGATTGAATAGCATTGGTTTAACTATTTTCCAGTCTTTGAATGTTCAGATTATTTCAGGGAACCAAAGAAATTCTTTTCCACTTGAAACTCTTCATTTGACTGGATTATTTCTTTAGGAAACGGTCCCACGCGTTAGAGAATTACAACACAGGCTCGCAGCAGTTTGACTGCACAGTGATGGAGCACACGGGCTTGGATTTAGACAGACCCGGCATCTCCATTTACTTGCTGTGAGATACAGAATGAGGTGTTTAACCAATCGAAACCCCAATCTCCTCACCCACAGAAGCAGGATAGTATTAGTACTAACCTCTTAAGCCTGTGAAAATTAAATGAGATGATGCATGCAACTAATCACACAGTCTCTATGCTTAGAAATTATTCAAGAAAATGATCGCTATTTATAAGAAAGTACTTTATGGAAGGACTCGACCAATTACATACTGCTGATAGCAATGACTGTACGAAGCCACGTGATTCTGCCAGCGTGATGGTCTAGAATAAGGCTGCACAGAGGACCTGGCTCACTGCTGTGTCTTCCTGGTCACTGAAAATCCAGGACCCCCCACCAGATGGTATCAAAACATTTTGTATTCACTCACATCATGAATCAGAAGCTCTCAGGGTGCTTCCAAGAAAATGCCCTTTCCACAAAATGCCCAACAATATTTTTTGTTTGTGAAAAATATGTATTGTAGCCGCCTTTCTGTCAGAACAGTTTGAAAGCTGAAAAAGAAGGGTGGGCTCTCAGCAAGGGTGGGCTTGCTCCTGCTTTGTCTCTCTGGCTGTACTGAGACATAATTGACATGTATCATTGTGCAGGCTTAAGGTGTACAACGTGATGGTTTGATGTATACTGTGAAATGATTACCATGATAATGTAGTTAACAACTCCATCACCTCATATAATTACCATTGCCTGTGTTGAGAACATTTAAGATTTACTCTTTTAGCAATATTCAAGTGTATACAGTATTTTTAACCATTGTCACCATGCTGTCCATTGATCCCCAGAACTTATTCCTCCTGTGACTAGAGCTTTGCAGCTTTTTTCAAGTGTCTTTCCATTCCCTCAACCCCAGGCTGCCTGCCCCAACCAGGCACTTCTTTGTTTCCATGAATTCATCTGCTGTAGATTGCAAGCATGGGTGGGGTCCCACGGCAACCTGTGTGAGTAATTCCTAACCTCTCACAGGCGCTTGCCCTCAACCATCTGTGATGCACTCTTCCACTGTTTCAGCTCAAGAACCCTCTGTGCTCTCCGAAGAGTTATTCTGATTTTCTTGTGCAACAGCACGGAATATTGAAGCCCCAAAGAGATCACGACTTTCCAGAGTCACTAAGGTAGAAAATCCTTTCATCATGTGGCTTGCGTAGAAAATCAAAGAAATTGAGTTAATTTTTAGCCAACTGAGTCATAGAAATGAGATACATTTAACTAACATAAACAAAAACTACTACACTAGCATGGGGTCATTTCATGAGCCCTTACAACTTAGTTTGTGATGTTAATAATAGACTAATCATTAGAGGAAGGAAACCAGAAAGTAATATTTTGGCTAGAGTTGTTTCTATAGCAGTTGATGGGAATGTCCAGCACCAGTTGCTTCAACAGGGGGAGGGTGACCACCAGCACATGAAGTGTTAGCCCCTCAGTGGTGTCTGACTCTCTGCGACCCCGTGGACTGTAGCCCGCCAGCCTCCTCTGTCCATGGGATTTTCCAGGCAAGAATACTGGAGTGGGTTGCCCTTTCCTCCTCCAGGGGATCTTCCTGACCCAGGGATCCAACTCGGGTCCCCTGCATTGGCAGCTGGATTCTTTACCATCTGAGCCACCTGGGAAGTTTTCATTTACAGCCAGCATGAGAGGCCTATAAATGAAAGGCCAGGTGGCTTTGCTGTTCCTCTCAACTTTGACCTCCTGTGAATCCTCAGTTCTTCCCCAAACAGAAACTCCCTTACAGCAGGCCCACATCCTAATTTCATGGGGGAGAGAAAGTAGCAGATACTCCTAGCAACGCCGGTTCTTTATAGTGAAGGCAGCTTGTCTGTGGTGTCGTTAGATCAACGTCACAAAATAGAATGTAGGCATGCTCTTTTCCTTCTCATCCAGCAGCGTGACCCCCAGATGACGAGACATGTCAGTTAGAATCACATCCCTGAAACAAGTCCAAGTGGTTTTCTCTGTGCCCTGTTTACTAAGACAGGCGAGTGAGGTCATACTTTTAGAAAGATATCCAGCTTTGAGAATTGAAACTCAAGGAGGATTTTCATCAGCTCGACTAACTAGAAACATCTGTTGACAAATGTCTTAGCCCTTTCAGGCTGCTATAACAAAATCCCACAAACTGGGGCGGGGGTGGGGGTGTGTGGCGTGTAAACAAGAGACATTTGTTTCTCACGGTCCTGGAGGCTGGATGTCCAAGGCCAAAGCTCAGCGTGGTCACCAGCTGGTGAAGGCCTCCTTCCGTCCCACTTCATGGCCAGTGACGTCTCCCTCTGCCCCATGCAGAGGGAGGGACAAGCCCCGTGGGTCTCTCTTATAAAGGCGCTAATCCGCCCCTGAGGGCTGTGGCCCCACCATCCAGCCGCCTCCTAACGCAATCCCGTTAAGGGTTATGCTTCAGCACATGAATCTGGAGGGGACACGCACACCCACACAACAGTAACAAATAGACTCAGTTTCTCGAGTATTTGTGGTTTAGAATTTCCTTGTATTGTTTATCCATTCATTTTTTATGATTCCATTTTTATTATCTTATTCTATTGTTTCTATTTCTTAGCTTGAGTTTATTAATCCCCCCATCCTTTCCCCCCTTTTTTAATCATGGTGCTTACATGCTGACAAAGCAGTCCCTTTCTTGCCTAATTTTATAAACTGTTCAGCCATGCCCTTATTCACTGTTTTCTCTTAATTATGTATTCTTGTTAACCTCTGTATGCATTCAAAGTTACAGATTGCCACTGACACAGTATTAATTAAAACATATAATTTATGACATTGGAGCTTGAAATTAATAAGTGACAACACAATTACATGGTTTGCCTAATTGTCCTTCAGTAATATAAAGATTGACATTGGAAGCTGCATTAGGAGCTAAAAGCACTCATAAACTCACAATAGCTTTGAAAGTAATCACAAGAGAATCTGAAGAATCCGGCCCCATTTCAAGGGATGGAACACTGGGCAGTTAAGTGGGAGGGCAATTATCTTTTCTCTTTTCATTAACAGTTTAAATCTATGGAGGAAAAGTTCATTTTAATAATTAAAAAGTAGATTATATTATATTTAATTTGTATTGCACAAAACTTTGAATAAATTGTGAACATAGCCCTTTGCCCTTTGGATGGCTTTAATTTCATCTTTGTCACTTTCTGTGTCCTTTTGACTTCCTTGCCCACATTACTCTTTCATAATCAGATTGAAGGAATTCTAAACATGTTCTGTTTCTGACTGATGACCTTCAAATCCAGTAATTTGACATGGTGTCACCATCCATTCAATGCACAGTCTTACTTTCTAGAATATTTCTCATGACACCAAAATAAGTCAGGACTTGTATGCATTGCTTAGTTCAAGTACTATCTCAGCCAAGTACAGCTTGTTACTGAGCTTAGAGATGATCTTCCAGAGGAAAACCTTCTCACTGAAATACCACCATAACCCTGGTGGTTCAGTGGTACACTTTTTAAAAAGCTCATGAATACAGAGCCAGTGGTGATTTCAGTGGGCCTGAAGAAAAGGGCTATTTCAAAACTGTAGTTTAAAATGTAAAGTTTTGGTAAAAGTTTGGAATTTGGAAATTGAATGAGAAAGACCAATTCTTTTCTGATATTTAAGAAAGCATACGGTGAGAATGCAGTTTTTGTAATGTCGGTAAGTTGCCAACAAACACTTTGGGTTAACATTTGTTTTGTCACACGTGCAGTAACATACACTCATGAAATGCGTGCTTCTGTAGCGTAGCGTGTGTGCTGGGTTCCCGTCCGTGACGTGCGTGTTTCCGGAACTCAGTGTTGTGGTACAAATTACAGCAAACGTTTCCTTCAAGTTTGCAGAATTTTTTCCTAAAAGTATTCAAAGTAAAAAAATTGAAGTGGAGGACTCTGGACTAGATGTAGAATCAAGCTGCCTGGAGTCAAATCGTAGACTGGCTCTGCTGTGACCCCAGACAAGACCAAAGTTCTCACCAGGTGATCATCTACGGCACAGTTTGGTTTCAACTCAATTTACAAAGCTTTACTTTCATTTTCTATAAAAATTATTAATGCACATTTACTTTTATTGAATGGATAATCCATTCATTAAGACTTTCAACAAATATTTGAGCAAAAAATGAAACACTGAAATATTTTAAGTAGATGACCAATAAGGACCCACTATATAGCACAGGGAATACTGCTTAATACACTCTCATAACATAAATGGGAAAAGAATTTGAAAAAAAGAACAGATACAAGTGACTCAGATACTGAGTCACTTGGCTGTACGCCTGAAATTGACACAGCACTGTTAATCAAGTATGCTCCAATAGGGAATAAAAATTAATTTTTTTCAAATAATAAACATGACCAAAAGAAGGAAATGTGAGAAGTTCATCTCTGTGTAGTTAGCAGAGAGAAATGAAACATACAGTGACACTGACTATAGCTCAGAGACAAAAGGGCATGGTCTGCTGCTACATGATCCCCCCAGAAAAGGTAGGATAAATCTCAGAAACAGTCATCTGAGTAAAAAAACTCTTACTCAGAAGGAAATACATAGTGTTAAATTTAACTTATTTGGAATTCTAAAACTAGCAAAGTTGACCTGTGATAGAAACAATCAGAAGAGCAGTTGTTTCCATGGGGATCAGGGTAAGTACCAACCAGGAGAAGGTAAGAGATAATTTGGGAGGGTGAGGGTAATGTTCTATATTTTGACAGGGTCTGAGTTACCCAGGTCTATGCATTTGTCAAACTTTGAAAATTTGCCTTTACGATTTGTTAATTAGTTGTATGTAAGTATTACCTCAAAGGAAGAATACAGTTATAAGCATATAATACAATCTTTGTTGTTGTTCAGTCGCTCAGTTGGGTCCGATTCTTTGCAACCCCATGGACTGCAGCATGCCAGGCTCCCCTATCCTTCACTCTCTTCCAGAGTTTGCTCAAACTAAAGTCCACTGAGTCAGTGATACTACATAACCGTCTTATTCTCAGTTGCCCCCTTCTTCTCCTGCCCTCAGTCTTTCCCAGCATCAGGGTCTTCTTCACATCAGGTGGTCAGAGTATTGGAGCTTCAGCTTCAGTAACAGTCCTTCCAATGAATATTCAGGGTTGATTTCCTTTAGGACTGACTGGTTTGATCTACATTGATAATACATTCTAGTTAATGATATAAATGCTGAACTATTGGTGAGTGGGGTATTAATGTGTTCCATTCATTTTGAAATGCTTCAAAACTAAGACAACTCTATGGATAGACATGTGATAAAGCCAATTTTGTAGAATACTAACAGTAAAATCAAGTTGATGGGTGTAATAAGTGATTACTCTGTTTTTTTTTTACCTCATTTGTATTTTTAAAAATTTTCACAAAAATGTCTGAATAAAATTAGTAAAGCTATAAAAATCATCTGATTTGTTGGGTATGGTTCTCATGGATTATAAGCTGTGTTTAAAATAAACAGAATCACTGCTGTCCCTTCAACATGAGTTATTCTGATCATTTGACTAATTTATGGATGATTTTGACTTGCCATGATGCTAAAAAAGGAAGAAGTTAACATGCTTTTGCAGACACTTGACAGGAAAACACATAAAGTATTCGCTTCTTCCAAATTTATTTTTATCCTTTAATGCACTATTAATATACAGAGATAAAACAATTTAAAATCAGTTAGAATAGAAATTTACTTAACACAATTACAATTTTTCTTTCTAAATCCAAAGTATATTCAACTGAGTTTTAGATTTCGTAAACCTTACTAGGTAACAAAGATCTGTTGGAAGTCTTAGAATAAGGAAGAATGAAAACACACTTATGCCATATGTGAGCCAGTCTTTATTTTTTAGACCTATAAGCTCCTAAATAATTTTAGTGCAAAAGGTGAAGTTAGATTTTTCTCTGTTGAAGCACAAGTTCAATTTTCTAAGACTTGGTCTGGCTTCCTAAACTTGATTTCGATGAGAGACCCCAGCAGAGTACGGGGACGAGTGAGGGGAGAAGGACTGGTGTGTTTTCATTTTTTAATGCAGGCGTATCCATTTCATATCCACACATATACCTGTATACACACACACACAGTGTATATACTCAGCCTTGGCGTTTCTACATGGCCAGTAGCTGAAGTGATCTCCATGGACCCTAGGCCCATCAAGCACTACAGTTTCTACAATGTTAGAGCAAATGAGAAACGTGGGATCTGGTGTTTAGAAAGAGGTTGAAGGAAAGGCAGGCAGATGTTGTCCAGTCGACACTCAACTCTTGTCTGTGATGTTCAAACCCGAGAAGCCCCTTCCTTACCTCTCAGGGTCCACCTAACACCCACGTGCAAGGTTGTGCTGCCCTCAGCTTCAGCATCCCTGTGTGTATGAGTGTGTGTGAGTATGTGAGTGTGTGTGAGCATGTGAGTATGTGTGAGTATGTGAGTGTGAGCATCTTTGTGAATGTATGAGTATGTGAACATGTGCATGTCAGCATGGATGTGTGACTATGTGAGCATGGGTGTGTGACTATGAACATGTGTGTGAGTGCATGAACATGTGAGTATGAGCATGTGAGCATGTGTGAGTGTGAGCATGTGAGCATGTGTGAGTGTGAGCATGTGTGTGTGAGTGTGTGAATATATGAGTGTGAACATGAGAGTGTGTGTGAGCATGTGTGTGTCAGGGCCAGGACTACGGTGAGAGAGTGAAGCACTCACTTCATATGCAAAATTTAAGGGGGCATCAAAAACAATGGTTAAGGCAATATTTTAAGTAAATTCTTAAAGGGTTTCCCTGGTGGCTCAGATGGTTAAAGAATCTGCCTGCAATGTGGGAGACCTGGGTTCAATCCCTGGGTTGGAAGGATTCCCTGGAGGAGGGCATGGCAACCCACTCCAATGTTCTTGCCTGGAGAATCCCCACGGACAAGGAAGCCTGGTGGGCTACAATCCACACAGTCACAGAGTCGGACACTACTGAGCAATGAACACTTTCACTTTTCACTCTAAGTAAATTTTAAAAAATTAATGAAAAAAATTCCATGGTGAAAGAACTGCTCAAAGCTTTAAGGAAAGGTTAGATTCCACCTGCACTTGCCTGACCCTCCTCCCGTCCCTGCCCAAGCCCTGGCCCTGAGGCCAAAGAGACTATAAAAAAAGCAGCTGACTTACATCTGCTGATTCAATTTTTGTAAATATTGCATTAAAATATTATTTGCTTTGATTACTGAAGGTTTTTGAGGGTTGACTCCCAGCGGCTTTGGGTGCTCCCTTAGATTACGCCCCTGGATCACCAGGGTCCCCGCCCTCATGGGTGTGTGGGTTGAGTGGGTGTTAATAAGGCACCAAATAACCTTCAGCTGCCTTCTAACCCAAGGTCAGGGGCATTTCTTCCTGCAGACATGGATCAACTCTACAGGCACCCTGGCCCGGAGGGGTGGGGGTTGTGAGGGCTCCCTGCCTCCCAGGCAGAAAGTAGGACTTCAGTGTAGGAAGACCCGGGGCAGTCGGAACATCTGTGGGGTGTGACATGGTCCTTATGGCATTTTTGGGCGATCCTCCAGACGTCTGTGTGGAGCCCTGAGTGTGGTGGGCCTCGAGTGGAGACCAGGGAAGCACACTGTCTCTGCAGGGACAGAGGCGGGAGGAGCTGGTGATTCAGACTGTGCAGTGGGGGCAGGGGCGCTGGGTGGGGCTGGAGGCCCCAGGAGAGGCTGGATGTGTGTGTGTGTGGAGGTGATGAGTGTGCTGACAGGGAGGGAGGATGTGCGTGGACGGCGGGTCTGGGTGGTGACCTCGCACCTGAGTGAGCCAGGTGGTGCTTACAGCCTCCCCGCTCCTCCCGCTCTCCCAAGGCCCCTGAACTGCCTTTCCAGTTGTCCAAGAGCAGGGACTGTTGTGGGCCACAACCATTGTCCCGCAACAGTTCACCTGGATGGTTCTTTAGTTAGGAATTCTTTCAAACGGTAGCATTTGCTTTCAGGGTCCTAAAGCAGACGTAAGACCACCCTATGTTTCCTGCTCTCATCAAAATGGCTAAATTCACCTCTTCAAAGTATTTACGAAGCATCATGATAATGACAACAGTGGACAAGCTGCCCCAAAGCATTTTCATGCTTTTCAAAGCGAGCTGAAGTTTAGTCTCCACGAAGGTGACGCTGGAAGTGAAATTGTAAATTTATCACAATAAACAATAAGTGCATTTAGACATTGAGAGATTCAGATGTTAAGAATTTAGCTCCTAGGGTTTTGGCAGATGGAGGAGGGGATTTTGGCCAGCTCACACCTGGCTTGACCTGCTGAGCTGGGCTGAGGCAAAGCTTGTGTAATCCACACCCTTGTCTGCTGGGTGAAGGGGTCCCAGTCCCCCACTGCTAGCTGGTGGAAAAGCTAACGTCACCTCCAATGGGAGGTTCCCTACTCCAAATGTCTTGCCTACAAATCATGTCATCTATCCATGACCAGAAGGTTGGATGTGAGGTTTGGTTTCCTAGGTGTGACATCACTAACCTGCTAACAAACAAGAAAGAAAGAGCCCTCCAAGTCATTGCAATTGAGCTTGAAAGAAGGATCGCTGAGCTCAGTGATCTTTTCAAAAATTGGAATAAACGCTGACAACTTAATTTTCTCCCAGCATTTTCAACTCATGCAGTTTCTAGGGGAAAATATTCACCCTGAAATTCAAATTGCTCTGGAGCCTCACAAAATTGAATAAAATTCTATTGAGTAAAATAAAGGCTCCTGACTATGCAGTCACAGAGACACTACAAGCAAACGGTCCTCCAGTTGGCACTTGACTGTCAGGGGAGGAACGGAGAAAGGAGATAGATGTGGAGAACTGCTTACAGATGTACGGGAGGCAGGGCCACAGCGAGCACTTCATCAACATCCATCTCCATGTCTTTACATCTCACCCTTTGTATGGTTCCCATGAAGAAGGAAGACGCAGCAAAGATCGTTGATTCTGTTAAAAAAAATAAAAGCATCCAAATTTGGAGGAACATCAACACATCAGAGTCATCATATTTGATGAGGCCTGTAATTTCTGTAGTTTGCTCTTTCTTTCTCCCCTCCCTCCTTCCCTTCTTCCTCTCTTCTTCTCTCCCTCCTTCCTTCCTTCTTCTCTCCCTTTCTTTTCCATACAAACCACAGAGATCAACACTTCTTTGAAAAGAGAAGAGCGAAGAGAGAAGCAGCTTTAAACAGCCTTGTATCGAGGCTGTAACCCTGATGAATAATGTTGCTGTCATAACAGTGGGGATAATCTAATGCTGGCAATGAGCGACATGATAAATAGCTTGTCAGGCGTGGGCAGCGGAGGAGTCGACGGAACCACTCATGACAAGTTCTGAAATATTAATCTTCCACAAGATCCGGGCTGTGCTGGGAGGCAGATGAGCAGGGGGAAGTCAAATAACACAAAGTTTTCTTGTTGTTTTCGCTGAAAAGCATTTTGTCTGTGAAGCAATGTCTCCAAGGTTTAAGGATGACTCCATTTTAGAGAAACATCTGAATCTTTTAAACAATGGAGAAATTGTATCACTGAGGGATGAGACCTGGTCTTTCTTTTCTTTCTCCCAACAGTTTGTTTTTATTCATCAAAATTTGATTTAAAGGAGGTATTTTAGAGTTGTAAATGTCTTGTGGGAGGGATGAATTAACATGCCTTGTTTTTCCTGCTAATAACCTTAGGCTTATGAAAGGATGCTAATACTTTAATATATAAGACAATAGCAAAAAGTATCTTTGTAGTCTATGAAATGGTGGGAATGGATTCCTATTTTTTTGTATTTTTAATGTAATATCGATAGTTACGGGGTCCCCCATTGTTTTTTATCTTGTCTTGATCCAAATGCAATTATCACATAGGAAGTCAAACTTCACCTATTAGATACATTTAGGTGAACAAGGGGAAGAGAGTATGGTGAGAGGAGAGAAGTTGTTAAAATAAAATTACTTATTTTCTGCCTTTTCCCACAAAAAGATCTGGAGTAGCTGAGAAGAATACGTGTGATAAAAACTGAAATCTATATGTAAAAGTATTCATCAAAGGGGGGAAAGAAAAAATTTCTTTGGCTACATATTTTCCATTTCTTTAGAAGTCTTTGCATTTTCTTCTGCTGCTAAGAGATTTGAGCCAGTGTGTACGAATATCAACAATCAGGGGTTTTCCTGGAGGACCAGTGGTTAAAACTTCATGCTTACAATGTAGGGGATGCAGTTTCCCTGGCTAGGGAAATAAGATCCCACTTGCCAAGAGGCATGGCCAAAAATAATAAAACAAGGATCCTGAGAGTGTGCAGAGGACCCTAAGAGTGGGTGATGACAAGGGCGTGTGCAGAGGCTCCTTGAGAACTCTGAGTGTGAGCTCCCCTGTGAAGGCAAGTGAAGTTCCTCCCTGGGCCTGTGTCTGCCCCCTGCATGTCCCTACAGTCCCACGGCATAGCACCGTCCAGCCCTGCCCTGCTGCGGGCCCCAGGCTGGTCTGCGGGGCCTTAGCTGGGTCTTAGGGAGGCTTCCACAAATCCATACAGGAGCAGAGAGAGTGAAACTGAGTCAGCAGAGGCTGCTCTGTGTCTCTGGACCTGGTATAGATCACGGTGGTCATGCCTGGATCTCTTGAATCGTGTCTTCAGTGCTTTTATGTGGATACAGAGTTCACTAGGCATTGAAGTTGACCATGTTAGGAAAACTCTTTCCAAATGAAGTACAACACTTCTAAGATATTTGAGGAGATGTTGGAGATGGTGATTTTGAAATGTATTTCCAAGACTTGATGAATCCGTCAGATGTTGAAAGCAACATGTATCTGCAAGGTGAGTGATGCATGCCTACACACATGTGATACACATTTGTGTCAAAGGAGACAGGAAGTCAGTGTCCTTGAAAACAGTGGAGGATTGCACAGGAGCTGGGTTTTAACTCTCTCCAACTGAGAGAAGGGGAGTATTTGAGATGACTTTTCTCCATCCCTGTCAGAGTACAGAGAAATGTCAGATGTGAATCAGGAAAAAGTGTACCTCATGTTTTTCCTGGCTGACCGGCGATCACCCAAAATGAAGTTTTGGGGGATTTTTCTGAGAGTGAGACTAGCCGCAGAGGAGTTAGACCGGTGGGTTTGGCCCTATGTGTGTCTTGACTCTTTGGTGAAGTTCTAAACCTCTTATAGATATGGATGTCTTTGAAGGCCAGCAGCTGATAAAATGAATGAAAAACAGGACTGTTGTATCAACTCGTCAAATGGTTTCATGGCAAGGCCAGATGAGGACAGGCAGAAAGGAAGTGGGTTCCATGATCACCAGTTCTATGATATTAATTGTCCCCTGATCTCAGAAGCCAGTACAGAGAATTCTGACCAAGATTTACTGTGCAACATTAGATGCTATTTACTGATAAATGATGGGGCACTTCATTAGCTAATGTTGAAAAATCATGGTAGGCATAACAGAATTATTAGGGCTTGTGTAGAAATCCTATTCTATAATGAGTTATTACTGTAAAATAATAGCAGCAATATGTTACAATTAAGTACCCTGGAAAGGCGCTTTCCACGAGAAAGTTGTCAGCGTCTGAGTGATCTCCTGAACCACTGCTCATTACAAATGAATTCTCTCAGCTGCCATCCATCAACACTCTACTTTCATTAACTAATTGAAGAAAACAGCAAAGTGGCTGGAACCTGCATTACCCTAAGTTATACAGAGTTATAAACCAGGAGCAGAATAACCACGAAGGGTTTTCTTTTCCTTCTTTGCTTTTTTTTTTTTTTTTTTTTAGTTATGCTAATGCAAATGGCAGCTTGCTCACCGAGTCTCTTTATAGCCTGGCTCAGATATTCATGAGGTGAGCACTTGGTAATGCTCTGGAACCACATAGCCCCTCCTGCCCCGCCCCCTTTCATGTTCCTCCCCATAAACAGCTTGATTAAATAAAGTGCAATTAGGAATCCTTTCACCAGACCTTAATATCTGTGCATCAAATTGATTCTTTTTCACTTTGCTTTGGGTTACTCCTGTTAGACACATGAAGACAAATAACAGAACAGGACAACACAGGACTGGTAGAAAACACTTGACAAGATGGAGACCCACGTCTCTAGGAGCCACGGCGTCAGACTTGCAGGCACACAATAAAGCATCAAAATTCTGCATATGGATTATCTACATCTGTGTGCTTGACACTTTTGCTCCAAATGAGTCTTGAAGAAACTGATCAAGGTCATTCCAACTTTGCAGAGAATAAACACATTTATGTAATATCGAGCTTAGACAGCAGCTGGTACTTTCTGTGCCCCTCCTGAGAGTCGCAACCACTTGCCGCACATGAGAAGACCTGCCCTCTGCAGGTAGAGAAGGGCCTTAAGACTCATGGGTCAAGTCCAAGCTCACTTAACTCATGAAAGGTGATAGCGTCTGAACCCAGACCTGGCTGGACAGCCCACATGGTTTTCTGAGCATAGTGTTAGCTGTTGTTCAGTTGCTAAGTTGTGTCCGACTCTTTGTGACCCCATGGACTGTAGCCCGCCAGGCTCCTCTGTCCATGGGATACTCAGGCAAGAACACTGGGGTGGGTTCCCATTGCCTTCTCTTGGGGATCCTCTTGATCCGGGGATTGAACCCGCATCTCCTGTATTGGCAGGCAGAGTCTTTACCACTGAGCCACTAGGGAAGTTCACGGTGTTAACTTCTTACCATGTAATCACGGACAGCCTTGTACTTTTGTTGTTGGGAATTTAATTTTGAAACTGGAATAACAATGTCTGAATTCACTCAGGAAGGACTGACGATTTCCCTTGCCTGACTGGAGCTTTAGTCATGTGGAGTGCAGTATCGTGGTATGGTCAAAAAACCTGAGAAAGGATATCAACAGTTTCTCCCAGGTAATATATTTTCAGTTGGTTGACAACAAGGCGATTTGACAAGGACAGCATGTGTGTCCCTGGCTAGAAAGATTGGGGCCTGCATGTGGACGTCTGGATTGATTTGATTTCTAACACCCTTATCTGAAAATGTTTAGGAATAGGGAATTTTATGGTTGATGACTGAAATCCATGAAGTCACTGGGTGACAAGAGGCGACTGCAACCTCGCCTTCTTCCCAATCACTTTTGATACACACAGAATTGTTGTTGTAAATTTTAGACACTTTTGAATACTGAAAATTAATTATTGACAGGTATTAATTTATGCCTGGAATGAAACACAAGAGATTTTATCATTGTCTGGGCAGTGGACCCCACTAATAGAAATTAGTTGTGTTTCCTTTATGCCTTTAATAGTGTAGTTATAAAAGAAATAAAAATCATACAAGACCAGTTGAAAGAGTAGCATGGTATACAGATTTCTAAAATAGCAATCATGGTTATCTGGAATTAGGAATACACTGCTTAATGTAAATAGTCTCTTGACAGTCCAAAATGACATTGGTGAGTAGGAATTATATATTTACTTGCTTAAATATGGGCTTTCTAATGAGGTATATTAAACGTCCCTACCTGTTTATTGACCAGAAGAAGTTCACTCACATCTCTTGATAAATATTCCCTGTGCAGTATGCCAAGGGTAGTATTGGATTTGGGCTAAATTAGGGTAATAATTAAAAACATATTGCTTCCCAGCACAATTCCTCCAAGTTAAAATTATTGAATTTTATTTAAGTTTGGCCTAAGGAATGATGGACCAGTACTTCAAGAGGACAGGAGCTTTCTCTATTTACTGAGATTTTGTTGTGTTTTGAGGTATTTAAGACAAGAGAAAATAGAGCTGTCCACGGACCAAAGTTGGCTTTATTGTTTGGTGACATGAGATGTTATCGCTGTCAGAACTGTCAGTAAAAGTCTATGTGTCTGTTGTTCAGTCACTCAGTTGTGTCTGACTCTCCATGAACCCATGGACTGAAGCATGCCAGGCTTTCCTGTCCTTTACCATCTCAAGGAGTCTGCTGAAACTCATGTTCGTTGAGTCAATGGTGCTATCCAACCATCTCATCCTCTGTCATCCCCTTCTCTGCCTACCCTCAACCTTTCCCAGTATCAAGGTCTTTTCCAATGAGTCGGCTCTTTGCATCAGGTGGCCAAAGTATTGGAGCTTCAGCTTCAGCTTCAGTCTTCCCAGTGAATATTCAGGGTTGAATCTCCTTGCAGTCCAGCAGACTCTCAAGAGCTTTCTCTAGTGCTACAATTCAAAAGCATCAGTTCTTCAGTGCTTGGCTTTCTTCATGGTCCAACTCTCATATCCATACATGACTACTGGAAAAACCATGGCTTTGACTCTACAGACCTTTGTTGGCAAAGTGATGTCTCTGCTTTTTAATATGCTGCTTAGGTTTGTCATAAATTTTCTTCCAAGAGCAAATGTCTTTTAATTTCATGGCTGCAGTCATAGTCTGCAGTGATTTTGGAGCACAAGAAAATAGTCTGTCACTGTTTCCATTGTTTCCCCATCTATTCACCATGAAGTCATAGGATGAAGCAAAATCCATAATTTAACCCAGGGACAGCTCTCTCAGGAGCACCTTGGAAGGCTTTCCTGCATTCTCTGGAGAGCTCTACCTGGAAGAGGCTCTGACTATAGAAAAGCTTGGCATTGGGTTATTTTCCACTAATTGTGTTGGGGGGAAAATAAGTGAATTTAATGACCAATTATATTTAAAACAAATGAATTTAAAGCCCAATTATGAAAAAATTCTGCTGAACTTAATAGGTATATAAATCATCAGAAAAGTAGGCTTTCCTTTTGAGGGGGTTGAAATGGGAGGGAAAATGCAGTGGGAGAAAAAATATAATGATCAGAGATAAGGAAGGGGGAGAGAAAATAGGCCAGGTTGCTGTTGTTATGGAATCTTGCACACTGCTGGTATGTATGCAAAATGCTATAGGGGATGTTGAAGATCCCCAGAAATACTACAAGTAGAACCACCCATATGACCCAGAAATCCCACTTCTTGGTATTTAGCCCAAAGAATTGAAATAGGGATCTCAAATTGAGAGCTGCACCCCCAAGTTCATGGCAGCACTTTTCACAGTAGCCAAGGCATAGACTGAGTGTCCACAGACAGGTGACTTGCTTGCTTCTTGGAAGGAAAGCTGTGACAAACCTAGACAGCATGTTAAAAAGCTGAGACATCACTTTGCCAACAAATGTCTATATAGTCAAAGCTATTTCTTTTCCAATACGTCATGTATACCTGTGTGAGTTGGACCACAAGGAAGGCTGAGTGATGAAGAATTAATGCTTTTGAATTGTGGTTCCAGAGAAGACTCAGTCCCTTGGACTGCAAGGAGATCAAACCAGTCAGTCCTAAAGGAAATCAATCCAGAATATTCATTGGAAGGACTGATGTTAAAGCTGAAACTCTAGTACTTTGGCCACCTGAGGTGAAGAGCCAACCCACTGGAAAAGACCCTGATACTGGGAAAGATTGAGGACAGGAGGACAAGGGGGAAACAGAGGATGAGATGGTTGGATGGCATCATAGACTCAATGGACATGAGCTTGGGAAAACTCCAGGAGGTAGTGCAGGACAGGGAAGCCTGGCATGCTATAGTCCATGGGGTCGTAAAGAGTGGGGCACGACCGAGTGACTGAACAGCAGAAACAACAGACAGAAGACTGGATAAAGAGAAGGTGGTGTGTATGTATGGTGGAGCCCTAACAAAGGAAGGCAGCCTGCCAGCAGTGATGTCATGGCGGATCTGGAGAACTTTCTACTGAATGAAATACCACTCACAGAGGGACAAATGTGCATGTTTGCACTTACATGAGGGTTCGGAAATGGTCAAACCCACAGAAGCAGAGAGTGGAACGCTGGGTTCCCGGGGCTGCAGGAGGGGAGACGGAGCCTGGCTGTTCAGGGGGTGGAAGTTCCAGGTGTGCAGGAGGAGTGAGACCCAGGGCTTTGCTGCGCAACTCTGCAACTACAGTTAACAATGCCGCACGTGCCCTGAGAAAGGTGTCGACAAGGTCAATCTTGTGTGAAGTGTTCTTATCACAGTTTCAAAAAGAAAGGACCCCTGGCTTTCTACCGACAGATTAGCTCAGGTCTTCAGTGGGCGGGTGTCCCAAGACCGTGCCTTGCTTTGCCCCCACATTCTCTTTGACATTAACACATGACACACCACGGCATATAAGACAGACAACCAACCAGGACCTGCGTACAGCTCAGGGAACTCTACTCAGTACTCTGTGATGACCTACATGGGAAAAGAATCTGGAAACGCGTGGGTATATGCACGTGTGTGACCGAATCACTTTGCTGTACCGCAGAAACTAGCACAACACTGTAAATGAACCATATTCCAGTCAAGTTGAAAAAAAACAGGGGAGCACTCTATAAATAGGAAAGTCCCTCTCTCCAGTTTTTCTACACGGTTATGTTCATGTTTATAAGATGCAGCCAGAAAGAAAATAATTTGTCCAAGGTTAATGGGAACATATAATCAGCGGTCCTGCCCCAGTCCTTCTGCTGAAGCCACGGGGCCTTTGGTGATGGAATATTCTCCATCCATCCGGCAGCTTCCGTCCTGCTTGCGGTGGAGAGTTTGGACTCGTACGTGCTGCTGACAGATCAGGTCTCGCCCTGAATCCCCTGTCGACGGTTGACATGGCAACCCCAGGATGACTTTGAAACAGATTGATACGGGGTGTTTGCCGGCTTGATACATGTGTGTATTGATACCCGTCTGAGGACTGTATGTAGCCAGACAGAGAAGCATTCTCAGTCCCTGCAAAGCAGCATCTGGTTAATATAATATGGCCCCATAATTCATTTTTAACTCCCCTAATTGCTCCAGTCATTTCATCATTACAAATATTAGGTGTCTGAGGGAAGGAGCAGGGGCTCTTCTGCCTGGACGCGGACTCCTGTCTGGGCGGAGGCAGTGCTAATCTAATTAGAAAGGTAGTCAAGCTGAACGGAGGCATTTTCTCATACTTAGCATTCACAAGT
>NC_083707.1:4182500-4295000 GCF_033118175.1 Dama dama | reverse complement strand
CTTTCATATTATGCTTGCCATTGAATTTTATGTGTTTCTTCTGAGAGCATACTTTTTCTTGTTTGCTATTTTAAATGGATTTTTAATTTACTCTGACCATCACTGCCTTTTAATTGGTATTATTTACACTTACTGTGATTATTGATTTGTTAGGCCTTGAACCTGCCATTTTCTTTCTGTTTCTACTCCGAGTTCTTGCTCCTGCGTTTCTTTTTCATCCTCCTTTGTGTTGCTTTTACGTTATTAAGTACTCCAGTTGCATTCATGCGTGGTGTTTTTGTCTCACTGCTTTGCTCAGCGCCCCTAGTGGTCGCCCTGGGTATTGCAGCCTGCGGCATCCCCTCCAGGAAAGTGCCCGCCTCCCCTCAGGGGGCTCGGTTACTCCTCCCACTTCTTAGACGGTGTGCCGAGCACCAGACGGCTCTGTGATTGCGCGGCGTTCATCACGCACGATTTAGAAACGCATGACCTGAAGGCTAGGCCGTTGATTTACTTATATTCGCGCTTCCTCTTGTTCGTCTTTCCTTCCCGATGCTCCCAGGACTTTTCTTTTACCATTTCCTCTGTTTTTAGAATTCTCTTCCCTGGTGGCACTCATTCTTTAAGCATGGGTCTACTAGCAACAAATTCTCCTTTTTTTTTCTTCTGAAAGTGTCTTTCTTTCCCCTGAATTCCTGAAGGATCTTTTTTGCCAGACCTACTTCCCCCCTTTCAGCCCTGGGGAAATGGCCCCACTGACCTCTGCGGTGTCTGAGGCCAGAACTGGAACTGGGGTTCTGCAGATGGGGTTCTCCTCTCTGGCTGCTCTCCGGATGTTTTACTTTGCTAATTTTAAGAAGTTTAATTATGATGCATCCTAGTTTTGATAAACTCAGTTTTGAGTTTACCCTCTTTGGAGTTCATTCAGCTTGTTTAATCTAGAGGTTTAGATCTTTTGCCAGGTTGAGGATTTTTTTAATCATTATTTCTTCAAATATGCTGCTAGCCTTGCTCTCTCCTCTCCTCTGTGGACGTTTGGGATGAATGTTGGCTCTTTCCTCACTGTCCCTCAGGCTCTGTTCATTTTGCTTTTTTATTCCATTTTCTCTCTTGTTCAGATTCGGTAAATCCTATTGATCTGGGCTCAAGTTCACTGATTCTATTCTCTGTCATCTCCACTCTACTGTTGAACCTGTCCTATGGGCTTTTTACTTTCAGTGATTGTATTTTTTAGCTTTCTAATTTCTCTCCTGTTATTTTTCAAAAACTGATACTCATTGCTGATAGGTTTCCATTTGTTTAAGACAATTTGTAATCAGTTGTTGAATTATTTTTATAGCAGCTCCTTTAAATTTCCCCCCAGACACCCCGCTGTGGGACCATCTCAGTGGAGGGGGCAGCTGAGTGCTTCTCATGCGTGTTGTGACTTTCGAGTGTCCCTTACATTAGGAGAGTCTGAGTTGCAGTTACGTCTTGCATCTCAGCAGCCAGCTCCAGGCCTAAATTTGCAGTTCCAATGATAATTTAATTTCTGGAGCCTCTGCAGGATTATTTTTCCTGTTCTACTGGGGTTTTGCTCAAATCTGCTGGTTACATGTTGGGGGTTGTAGAAGGAGGTTCCCAGCATGACCGAGTTCCTCACTTAAGTAGGGCGTTTGGACAGAGGGGCGCGGGGCCCATCCACAGCTCTGGAGCCCAGGGCTTGGCGCCCACCCCTGGCCAGGAGTGAGGCTGCTTCACTGCTCTCGACCCACCTGAGCTCAGGTACTGGTGGCAGCCTTCCTTTCTGCAGAACTGCCAATTCTAGTTCAGGGGTCGTAAGTGACCTGGACCGGGGAAGGCATGCCCGGGCAGTGTTCTGATGACTGACAAGGCAGCCTGCCTCAGGGACATGACTTCTCTGCTGGATGTGTGATGCCCGGGGCACAGAGAGACAGCGCTTGGCGGGAACCCTCACCTGGGGCAAAGCTTCCTCGTCTGTCCAACCATCCTGCAGGCATCTTGAGCTCCGGTGCAGGTGACGGATGGGCTGAGTCTCTGCCCCCCACCTGGGTGAGTGCCCAGATGGAGGCCACCCAGCCCCTCCAGCCCTTCTCAGCCATTCCCCCGCCTCCAGCCTCCTTCTCTGCCGTTACTGGAAACCCTCCCACCGGCTTCCCTTCCCTGGGCCTCAGGGCACCAGTTCTAAGCGTTCGCCTCCTGCTCACTTGTTCTGACAAACACTGCCCGCCCTGCCCCACTGGCGAGCCACATTTACAGTTTAAGCGCATTTTCTTCTGTCAACAAAATCTGGATTTGTGTCTCAAAATGTTTGTTTCTGATGAGACTTCAAGAGTCTGTTTAGGGAGAAATAACGGATCATTGACTACGCATCTGCCTTTTTGTGGATCCTCTAGCCACTCGCTGCCTCCTTTGAGGGCATGTAGAGGGCATCCCTGCTGATGACAGAAGCATCAGAGGACACCCCGAGATGGGTGAGGACACCCTGAGATGGCTGAGTCCTCAGGGGTTCCCAGGTGTATAGTTTCCAGAAACCAGAGGCCCAGGATTGGAGGGCGGGGAGGAAGGGAGGAAGGGCTGGAGGGACCTAGGAGGAGCTGGGAGGAGGAAAGTGATGGGGAGTCGGGGAGGAGGCCTGAAATTTGGGGTGTGTGTGGGAAATACACACACGGCAGCTGCAACATCGTGTGGATGGACCTGGGGTGAGAGAGGCAGTTCTGGGCTGTGGACAGGAGTTCAGGGGTCATGAGGTTGTAGGAGATCACTGAGCTTCACCCAGGGATCAAGAAGCTATGGATAGCGCGCTAAAAGGCCAGCAGGGACAAGGAAGAGAAAATGGTGATGGAGGGGCAGCCAGGGATGAGAGGAGCCCCAGGGGGATGAAAGGGAAGCGCCGGGGGATGAAAGGGAAGCACCCGGGCATGGTGCGGGGAGGGGGTGCCGTCCCCAAGGGGCTCGTGTCAGAGCGGCCTGCGCTCAGCGTCCCTGAGAGGGTGGGGCCCACGCTGTCCCGGCCACCGACGGAGCTGGGGCATGTCTGAGGGACGTGGGGAGCTGTCCGCCCTCACCAGCCAGGTGGGCTGGGCCTGCGGGCCACTGAGCAGGCCTGGGGCTGACCCTGTCTGCTCAGACGTGACACCGCCTCTCCAGCTGCATGCTGCAGCCCCCATCAACCCCTGGGCCATGCAGCCCAGCCCCCAGGGCCACGTAGCCCCACTCCCAGGCCTTGTACTCCCACACCCCATCCCCCACCTTGTAGTCCCCCCACCCAGGGCCAAGCAGCCCCCACCCCCAGGACCTTGTAGCCCCGCCCCCAGGACCATGCAGCCCCCACCCTCTTCCTTCGTGCTGCCCACTGCTCCCAGCTGCCTTCAGGGGCTCTGAAAGTCCTATGTTTTATATTACTCCTCTTTAAATAAAATGCCTTCCCTTGAAAACAATACCTCCAATGGGATTTTCCTTTTGCCAAAGCTAGGTGGGATGATGACTTAATCCCCCACCCCCAGCCCTCGGAAGGTAGCCCCATCCCAGTGGCTGAGCCAAGGACGCCCTTCCCCATCCTCCCCACTGCCCACCCTCCCCCCCCCCCCCAACCTCCTGGTGCTGCGCTGCTGGAGATTAAGACAAATTAAAACATGCTGCGCTTCTGAACCTTTTGGGACAAACAGGATAATGGTGGGCAGCAGGCTGGAGCTGGCGCTCGTCAGAGCCCGGGAGCCAACTGTGAGATTTTCAGGAATTTGTGAGCCAGTGGACATCCCGTTGGTAGCCTGAAATCGGCCACAGTAGGAAACTGGCAAACACCACACATTGGGTTTTTGTTTTTAGTTTTGCAAAACCAGTTGTTAAACACTTACGATCGGGCTGTCTTTCCTATCTTTTGTTTCATCTAAATGTGGAGTTTTCACTTAATGTCATTTATTTGGTCCTGTTGTTTTACTTATCATGATGATTTGGGATTTTGATTTTGTTCATCAATAATTCCACCAGAGCTCACTACTGCCACTCAGCTTTTTCATTCTCAAATTGGATACATCCATTTGTTGTATGGATAAAATCTTCTTCAATTCATGACAAAAGGCTTAAAAAAAGGGATGAAACAGAGTCTTGGACAGAGCTGAGACACAGCAGAGAGAGGAACCCCACAGGACAAGCAGGAGACCTTCAGGCTCAGTGAGTCCAGAGCCTGGAAAGGGCCTGGCTGGGCACAGGCTCCGCAAAAGGGCCAGGAAGACAGTCAGGACCGCGAGGAAGCTGCCCCGAGACGCCCCGGCGAAGCTTGATGGAGACATGGGCCACTCCCATAAGCCGCCGGGGGTCACCCGCCCCTGAGCCGAGGCTGTCCCTGCTGAAGGGTCAGTTCCTGTTCTTGCTTCCTCCAGTCACTCCACGTCCTCAGGCTTCTGGCTGCAGACAGCACCTCCCGGCCAGGATGACCAGATGCACATTACCATCTCGAGAGGCAGCCGTCCCTTCCTCAGTGACCCCATGGCAGGGAGCTTCTGACACATGGGAGGGAGACGGTGGTCAACATGATGGCTGCAGCCCATGTGCTGCATCCCCCCAGCACCCCCAGCCCCTGCTCGTCAGAATTACTGACCTGTAAAACCTGTTGTCGCTCGTGTAACCAACAGTGTACTCAGCAACCTTCTGATGACCCATGTTTCTTGTGAGCACGGCTTCCCTGGTGAATCTGCCTGCAACGCGGGACACCCTGGTTCAATTCCTGGGTCAGGAAGATCCCCTGGAGAAGGGGTAGGCTACCCACTCCAGTATTCTTGGGCTTCCCTGGTGGCTCAGCTGGTAAAGAGTCTGCCTGCAATACAGGAAACCTGGGTTCAATCCCTGGGTTGGGAAGATGCCCTGGAGAAGGGATAGGCTACCCACTCTAGTATTCTGACCTGGAGAATTCCATGGGCTGTATATGGGGTCACAAAGAGTTGGACACGATTGAGCGACTTTCACTTAAGCTTTCACACCTTAAGATCTGATCTCAGTATCCTGCACTGGCGAGGTCACTCGTCCAGTATAAAGAAAAGAGGAGAGAAAGATGAAACTGCAAAACACCCCCAATCCCCTCCTCCAGGAAAGGGCTTTTGCTTCAGAAGAGTGTCTGACCCCTTCCCTGGGGAGACCAGCCCAGGAAAGATGGAGTAGAGCATGCCTGGGGTGCAGTCTTCCAGTGCCGACTCCTGGAAGATACCAACTGGCCAGCCAAATGGTCCGCACACGGAGTGATGCCGTGCTCACTGGGACTCTGGCGTCCTGAGTCCCGGTCCCGAGAGGGGGGGACGTCCAAGCTGGTGCAGGGCTTCCCTGCAGGACGCCGGTGGCAGCAGGAAGTGTGCGCTGCACCCAGGGCCTCCTTTCAGACCAGGAGGAGGATGCTGCAGGGGGAGCTCCCCCCCGCCTCAACCCTGAACCCTAGGATGCAGAGCTTGGGAGGGAGGGTCAGCGCTGTTAGACACCCAGAGTCTAGGAAGCGCAGAAACGAGTCTCATGGGGAGCTCACGAGGATGGGAAGTCATGCGTGGTTGACCAAAGCAGGTCCAGGGCAATTGCGAGGTGAGGTCCATGCAGTGTGATCTGGGCTGAGAGTGGATGCGGGGGGATGAGCCGAGGAGGAGGATGGCAGAGCCCCTGGCGTTGCTGACCGCCAGTGTGGACCACAGGCTCAAGGAGACTCAGTCCAGTGCGGAGAAGACATAGGCAGTAACCAGAGGGGCTGAAAGGTCACTTTCTGTGTTTGACGCCCTACGAAGCAGAGAGAGCCTGAAGGGCAGACGTGATGGCCAATGAGTCAGCACGTGATGGCCAAGGAGCCAGAGGAGGAGGCAGCTGGCAGAACCAGGTGTCAGAGGGGCAGGGCGGGGCCTCACTGCACTGAGGGAGACGGGCCTGGGGAGACGGGCAGGTGCCTTCTGATCTGAGCTCTTTGCAGAGACACAGCAGAAATCTTTATTTCATACTTTAAGAGATAGCTTCTATTATTTGTCTTGCCATTAGCCTCATATGTGAGTACCTTGGCCTTCCCAGGTGGTGCTAGTGGTAAAGAATACCCCTGCAAGATGCAAGGAGATGCCAGAGACTTGGGTTAGTCCCTGAGTCGGGAAGAACTCCTGGAGGAAGACATGCAACCCACTCCAGTGTTCTTGCCTGGAGAATCCCATGGACAGAAGAGCCTGGTGGGCTACAGTCCATGGGGTCACAAAGAGTCAGACACGACTGAGGGACTCAGCACAGTGAGTACCCAGATTACAAATATCCCCAACGACGCATGTATTCTAGAATCCAAAATGCCTGCTTTCCAGGGAATCAACTCTTGCTTCCGGGCATTCTGCTGCTTTACTGCAGTGAGAGATACAGGCTAACCAGAATCACGTTCCCATCCTGACCACCCAAGAATCCTTGCTTGAAGTTATTTTAAACTCTAGTGAGTTCTTTTAAAGCATTATGCACATTACTTCATTTTTATCAAAACTATTTGAACATTTGATGACATTTAATTATAGTTTGTGATGATCAGGCAGAAGATCATGGATGGTGAAATTTTAATATCAAATGTAGTGCTTTTACTTGGATATAAACAGGCATAGTGGATTTCTTTAAAGGCTTAATTTTTATCTGGATTTGGATGCATGTTTCAAGCATATTTTTACTACCGAAATAGTGGTGTTTTTAAAGAAAATAACCTTGTGGTGTTATTCACCACTATTAATTGTAATGGGCAGCTACTTAGTAACATCAGACCAGCCCCTCTCCTCATGAAAGCACCAAGCCCCTCCCTGAAGCCCCTCAGCATCTTTAGAGGGATGTGTTTAATTAGAAACGGCCTCCACTCAAAGGAGCCGCTGTCCAGAGGTGCAGGGACTGTCGGAGGAGAAAGAACTGTTTAAACACCTTTGGTGGAAGGAACACACAGTGATGAATTCGTAGGAAGTGGAGAGACCTTAAACCCTGAAAGCTGACAATGGGTTTGACTCTTGTCTTCAAACTTATCAAGTGGATTTCTTTCTAACAATCTGTTTTGAGAACAAAATAGCCCCACCCTGTGACCATTTCTGAAAACAAAGCATGACCTGGTGCAGCGCTCTTCTCCGCGTGTGTGCTCAGTCGCTCAGTCCTGGCTGGCTCTTTGCAACCCGTGGACCGTGCCCGCCAGGCCCCTCTGTCCCTGGGAGTCTCCAGGCAAGAACACGGGTGGGTGGCATGTCCTCCCCCAGGGGACCTTCCCCACCCAGGGATGGAACCTGTGTCTCCTGCATCTCCTGCATTGGCAGGCGGGCTCTTTACTACTAGAGCCACCTGGGAAATCCACTCTTTTTCTTCAGGATTTGTAAAAATACTTTTGTTTTTACTTAATGATGGAAAAAAGAGGCCATTCCCAAATCCCCCTCCTCAAGCTCGAAAATTTAAAATTACTGTCAGGCGTCAATATCCAAGTACCAGAGAGAAGTGGCTAGTGTGGTCTGGGCAGTGCTCCGGCTCGAGGTGGCCCTGGCAGCTAACAAAACATCACTCCTCTGCACGGGGCAGCACCTGTTGTCTCTTAGACCCAATGGCAAGTTGTCAGAATTGGATGTTGGAACTGGCTGACAGATAGAAAAGTGTCACTGATTGAAAAATACTTTTTCCCCTAAAATAAGCAGAAAGTGAAAGTCACTAACTTGTATGTGACTCTTTGCAACCCCATTGACTATGCAGTCCATGGAATTCTCCAGGCCAGAATACTGGAGAGGTAACTGTTCCCTTCTCCAGGGGATCTTCCTGACCCAGGAATTGAACCAGGGTCTCCTGTATTGTAGGCAGATTTTTTTACCAACTGAGCTATGAGGGAAGCCCTAAATAAGCAGAAGAAATTTCCAAAATAAAGAGTTCAGCAACAGCAATGCAATGAACTTGATTCTTGTAAAACCGCTGAGTGTCGTTCAATTAGTAACTCAATACTGGATGTTAATAAAACCAAGGTTCAGGATGTGATGTCTGACCCAGACAGAGTCCTGCGTACAGAGTAGACCTCTGTTCATTCACACCACCCCCACCACCCACCATCCCCGCCATCCACCACCCCCACCCTGCCATTCACAACCCCCACCTCGCCATCCACCACCCCCACCTCGCCATCTACCACCCCCACCACCCACCACCCCCGCCATCTCCCATCTACCAGCCCCTCCATCCTCCAGACAGGTGAGAGATGCTTCTGAGTGTAGAAATAGGGTAGAAATTCAAATGTTTAAGGATAAAAATCACTTCCCTCTTTACCTTCTTCCCCTCTTTTTCTCCCCAATCAGCAAACAAAAACACCTACTGACCTACTGACCACATTATTTTTTAAAACATCAAAGATGATTTCCACTCGAGGCTAGAGAGTTGATTCCAATTTTTCTATTCTTCAAAACAGCTTTCCATTCTTTTGATGATGCTGCTACAATAATCTATGAAAATAGAGAGAGAATAAATAGCAGCCTGCTGACTCTTGTCACTTCCAGCAAGCGCACCCTCTTCATTGAACTGTCCTTTGAAATACTTGACCTTTATACAGACACACTTGCACAGCATCTTTCAAAGAACTGAGACAATGATCAGTGGAAATGGAAGTACAGCCCTGGAGACATTGCACGCACGAGTGTAGCCTCAGTTTTATACGATGTTATAGTATCTTACAAAACTAAAGCTTCTGTGGTCGTCATCTCTTCCTAGAACTCGCCCCCACCCCCACCCCCACCCCCACTGCCCCCTCCCCCCACCATCCCACAACCAGCCCTTCTCCTTCAGGGCAGAAACGGCCCCTCCCCCAGGGTAAGGAGCATCTTCACTGGTAACTGGTCTCTTTGCTGACGGCCCTCACTGGAAGGAAGCTCTTTATATCTCATCTAAATCCTCCCTATTGAAGTGTAAGCCCATTTCCTCTTTCTCTGTCCTCAGTGTGAGAGGGGACAGCTGGTCCCCGGCCTCTATATAATAACCCTTCAGCATCCTGAAGATGGTTATTAGGTCTGCTGCTCTTCTCCAGGCTAAATAATCACAGATCCTTTAATCTTCCTTCATAGGTGCTATTTTCCGTGTCTTTAATCGTTTCTGCTGCTCTCTACTGAAGCCCTTTCAGGCTTAAGTCCCATGTGTCCCCTCTTTGGAGGGGTGGCACGGACAGTTTGAACAGCTAGGCAGCCTGAAGGCATAGCAGTCGTGTCCCTGAGGAAGGATGGTTTTGCCCCTGGTGACACGGCCGAATTAGTTTAAGAGCCTCTCTGCATCCCTGTAATATATAAACAATGGAGAACAATCATTACCTTCTTTTGACCAAAAAGTGAAATATCAATAGTAAAAATAGTAACAACAGGAATAGAGCAAAACTGGTGAGACATGGCAAAATATCATGATGAATCTCAACTTTTTAAAGTTATGAACATGATAGTCGGAAACGTAAGGAATTAACATTTGGTTGGAGTTCCCTGATATTAGGGGACTCCCCTGATAGCTCAGTTGGTACAGAATCCGCCTGCAATGCAGGAGACCCTGGTTCGACTCCTGGGTCGGGAAGATCCGCTGGAGAAGGGATAGGCTACCCACTCCAGTATTCTTGGGCTTCCCTTGTGGCTCAGCTGGTAAAGAATCTGCCTGCAATGCGGGAGACCTGGGTTTGATCTCTGGGTTGGGAAGATTCCCTGGAGAAGGGAATGGCTACTCACTCCAGTATTCTGGCCTGGAGAATTCCATGGGTCACAAAGAGTCAGACACGACTGAGTGACTTTCACTGGACAGCTTGTTCCATATGAATTTTGCAATTTCTAGGAACTTGTAATCCACTTCTTTTTTCTTTTTTAATTCCCCAACTACTTTGTGGTGTCCTTTTCAGCATGTAGTCTAGGCCCTTTTCTGTCAAAATCCAAATCCATCATGTAAGTTCCTAAAACGGAGGTTTGCAAAACAGAGACATGGGTAAGGATCACCTAGAGGTCACCTGCTGGCAGGTGGGGGTCACCTGGGGGTCTCCTGGCTCGCCCACTCTCCGACTGCATTAGTGTAAGTGATGGCTGGGCTCCATGTGTTTGCAGAACCTCCGGGTGAAAGCAGAAAGATGAGGGCCTGCACTTGTAAACGTCCCCGCCCGCTGGCCACCTAAGTGGGGTAGCCTGGCCTCTCTTCCCTCTGCAGACTCTCAGTCTCCTTCTGACCATTTAGTTAAATTTCATGGTCATGATCAAATCAGTCCCCATTCTCTATGGTGTTATCTGCTGCTCCCAGCTTGGTTTCCTTGTTCACTTAATGAACACGCTTTCTATCCTACCATTGAGAAAAATGGATGAAAGTGCTTAAATGGCACTGAACCCAAGATTTTCTGCAGGGAAATGCCACTTGCTACATTCTCTGATGTTGACGCTGCACCATCCCTGAGTGTGCCTTGAGCTCAGACTGCACACATCTCTGGTTTATGATTCAGACAATGCCTTACCTATATGCTGATGAGAATTTCATTTACAGTAAACACAAATGTCATGGGTAAGTGTGGAAAATTGGACTGGAGTTTCATTATTTTACTGTGACTTAAGTGGGATATTTCTTCTTATTTATGTCATAAAGATTCTCCTGTTGATTTGGTTTTATGAATAAACTAGGGGCTTCCCTCGTGGCTCAGATGGTAAAGAATCTGTCTGCAGTGTGGGAGACTCAGGTTCAATCCCTGGGTCAAGAAGATCCCCTGGAGAAGGGCATGACAACTCACTCTGGTATTCTTGCCTGGAGAATTCCATGGACAGAGGAGCCTGGCGGGTTACAGTCCATGGGGTCACAAAGAGTCGGTCATGACTGAGTGACCAACACACACACACACATGAATAAACTACTCATAATATAAAATCGATCAGTGCTGTTTCTGGAAAAGAACAAACTTCTTCAAACAAACCATATAATATTTTCACTACTATTATTAAATTTTTTTTAAATGTTTAAGTTGAAAACACATGTGAACATATAATAGATTCAGCTAAATTTCAGAATACATTTTCAAACTCAAGATATTTTGACACCGGTTGGGGGTCATCTAGAATTAGAGGAACATTTCTGTTAGAAATTTACACATGCCTTTAGATCCAGCCCATGAGTAGTCACTGAACCCCTACTATGTGTACAAAACAGCCATCAAAATTAGTTTTAGCCATTTTATACCCACATCTACACTCAAAGGTGGATATATCAGAGCACTGGGGGTCAGTGAGAGAGCCCATGTTCCTGAATAGAGTCAGAGGGAAGGGACGGTTCACAAGAGAGTCATGGGGATCTTTGGGTTTGAAAATTAGGGTACCATGGGGGCCAGCCACTTTAAAATGCCTCAGTCCTTTGTTATAAAAACAGAAGAAAGTGTTATCCTCTGATTGAGAGGTGCCTTCTTTCCTTTATTTTTAAAAACATCCCAAGTGTTGGTCAGTGTACAAGTTGGTGAATTGATACGAAAATGAAGTCTTTTTCTAAAGGAAGCTGGAGAGGAGTGAACTGTTTGAACCTGTCACCCCGGGTGGGCTTCTTGTGTTGTTCCTTGTTTTGAAATGAAATAATATTGTTTCAAATGTGGCAATTTTCTTTTTATTCTTGAAACAAGCAAACTGGAAATTGCAAAATAGAAGAGGATAAAGCATAATTACTGCTTTCATTTATTCACACCATATTAATGTAATATAATTATCCAGTGAGCAGACAGAACCTTATGACTGTATAACAACAGGGCAACAAAGTGCTACAGGCGAGGTGGCACACGCAGGAAACACTTCACAGGAGGAAACGCCCTTTCTGCTTTGATGTGACGCGCGGTGGACAGTTGACTTGCCACCACTGAGTGACCCTTAGAGGGAAAGAGGGGGGTGAAGGGGGGACAAAGGCCTCCAAGATTAGCAGGGAGAGTTGGTCCCCTGAAGAGTGAGCCCCTAGAGCCCCGGGGAAGGATGAGGATAACCCAGCAGACCTCCAGAGAGAACGTGGTGGGGAGCTGAACCAGAAGCAGCTTGCAGGTCAACTAGAAGGCCGGGAGGAAGGTCGCGTCTGATCATCACCAGGAACCCGGAGGGGTATGTTTGGCAGGAGGTGGAGACCAGGAGGAGCTCTGTCAGCAGTGAGAGGAGGTCGAGGAGCTGGTCTCTCACAGGCTGTGGAGATCTGCAGGGAGCCCGGCTCCAGAACAGGGCCTGCCTCACAGAGGCTCCGTGTGGGGACGGGAGGCCTGTCCTGATACCGCAGTGGGCACCTTACAATCTCCAGGGAACCGGAGCTCAGGAAATCATGTGAACTCCCGGAGGAGACCCTGGGAGTGATGAAGTTGTGTCCACTGGCTTGTGTGTCTGATGTCCTCTGTACACTTCCCACCTCAATTCAAAATTTCAAATTTGGTTTGAAATGTGCACAGTGAAGGAAGGAAATCTGGGCTGAAAACAGGACAATCAACTGCCATAGCATTTTGTGTTCCTGACCTCTGTGTGTCTGCAGAGTGAATCACTTTGAGTGCCTTATTTTACCTAATCCCAAAATAACTTCATGGAGATTGTGCTAACTTTCCCAGGATCGCTTTTCTGAGAGCTGCTAAGAGGTACTCATTCATTCATTTGACCATTCATTCATTCTACAAAGCTGAATGAGCTGTTACCATGTTTTGGGCAATGAGGTGACAGGGGTGAGAAAAACAGAGTCCCATTCTCATGGAACTTACAGACTAGGCATTAAAGTACCAAGTACACTCAACAATATTCAGTTGTAAAGTGTGATGGCTACCACAAAAGAGTAAAATACAGGACTGAATTCACCTGACAGCTAGTGGTAAAGAACCTGCCTGCCAATGCAGGAGACTTGAGACATTTTGGGTTCCATCCCTGGGTCAGGAAGATCCCCTGGAGAAGGGAATGGCAACCCACTCTGGTATTCTTGCCTGGAGAGTCCCATGGACAGAGGAGACTGGCGGGCTACAGTCCCTGGGGCTGCAAAGAGACATGATTGAAGCTACTTAGGATGCTGACACACAGGAACTAAATCCACCCTGAGAATCTAGAGGAAGAAACGACACGGGGAGGGTCCTGGAAGATCCCAGCACCAGGGGAAGGGGCAGAGGACTGCCGGTGGCGGGGTGGGAGGGGGAGGCTAAGCGCTGAGGGGCTGCCCTTGGGTGGGGAGGTGGCAGAATAGAGAGGGGGAGCGGGGGACTCCAGGACCCAAAGACAGGGTACGTGGGCCCGAACAACACGCGGCCCCTCGGCTCTCCCAACACTCGCTCACAGGCCAGGACCCTGAACACAGAGACAGAAGCCTGGTCCACGAACGCACACACAGGTCCCTCCCCAGCTGCACAAGTCTCCACGAGGAGGACCCAGACAGTGCAAATCAAAGCATCTCAGGTGGTTAAAATCCCCTCTCCCGATTCCCTCCCTCCAAAAAGAAAAAAAATACACACACAGTTACCACAAATTAAATTAACTAGCCCCCAAAATAGGCTGTATTTTTTTCATAAATGAACTAAAACACGAAGCATTAAAAACAAAAATGGATGAATGATGGGAATAAAGGAAAAACTGTTGATTGAACTCAAGAACTTTTTATTTATTTTATTTATTTTTTTTCAAGAACTTTTTAAAAATGCAAATTTAGTGATTTAGTCTCAGAAATGATGACTAATTTAGGACGACATAACAAGAAAGAACAAATTCAAATAAAAATGTAGTAAGTGATACTGAAGAAAGGCAGAAAAATAAACAAAAAATAAAATGAAGTATTAATAAAAAATAAAAAGTCAGAGGAAGTAGCTGAAACGGGAAGGAGAAGCTACTGAAGAACAAGAACCAAACATTGGGGCAGGAGTTACCTGTACAGCTGTGATAGAAGAAAACATTCTAGAAATCAATAAAAGATAGCCAGATCCACCAGGTACTGGGCATAACTGATCCAGAATGATGTTCTTAGAGACATATCCTGTTAAAAATATATTTTGAAGACAAAATTTTCCCTAGAACTTCAAAGCAGAAAAGTCAAACACCCTTCAAAGGCAAGAGAAATAAATTGGCATTAAAGTTTCCAAAGCAACATGCAAGCAAAATTAAAAGAGCAATATTTTCAGGAAAATTAAGGAAAAAGAGCAAACCAAGGATTTTGCAAATAGCCAAGCTTCTGCTCAGTTATGAAGCTAGAGAATAAGGCTTGAATTTGCACAACTACAAACTCATCCTCTTTAGCACCTGCTGCAGAGCGAGCTACGTCCGTCTAAGAGAAAGAGACTGCAGGACTGAGCATCAGATAACCCAGAAGTGATAAGTGCTTATGGTTACCTGTACAACTGGGACTAAGACAAAGATGGGGAAAGATGGAGAACACACACATCTGTTTTGTCACATCCTCTGATTGCCTCTTAGTGTCTTTTACTAATTTTGCCATTTATTCTTATCCTGATGATTAGTTTCCAAAAATGTGTAAATAGTAACCCTTCATCTATCATATAGACTAAAATCTGTATCTCTTCCCTAATTTCTTCCCACGTGGTGCTGGTGGCAAAGAATCTACCTGCCAATGCAGGAGACTCAAGAGACACAGGTTCGATCCCTGGGTCAGGAAGATGGAGGAGGAAATGGCAGCCCACTCCAGTACTCTTGCCTGGAAAACTCCATGGACAGAGGAGCCTGATGGGCTACAGTCCATGAGGTCACAAAGAGTCAGATATGATTGAGCACATACAACTTTCCCTTGGTAAAGTTCGCATTTTATTTATGCTTGAAGACAGGATTTTAAATTGACTACGCTGTGGGGACTTATCTTATTTGCTTTTATACTCCCTTCCCCATTATGCATTTAAAACTTTTCCTTATTTATCTGTGCATCAGATATTTCCTTTTTTTTTTCTGCATAATGTTATTTCTCAGCTTTAATTTTTAATCTGCAAGGACATTATTTTAGAGGACAATGCAAGGTAAAGATTTAACTTTTTTTCACAAAGATAACTAATTGGATTCAAAATAGCTATTGAACTACCTTCCAGTCCACTGATTTGTATACTAATTAATTATGTATGTGATATTTACATAAAATAGATTAAATTTGGAGTTGTCTGTTTTCTTTTCAATGCTTTATCTTTTTTGCTGTTTTTGTTACCAATACTGTTGTAAATATTGGAATTTTACATTACTTACACATCTTTTCTTACAAAAACAATCAAATGAATGCATCTCTTGTTGAAAATGGAGAAAGCACAGAAGCAAATGAAGAACTAGAAACCACCTATAAACTTAACAGCAAGGGACAAGCATGTCTATTATTTTAGTTTATGGCCTTTCAGGCAGTCTTCTGCAAATATTTCCTATTTATTTACTTATACGTTCGGTTTCTCTTGAATGGGGGTCCATTTATGTGGAGCCTTTGTTTTTCATGCTTCTACGGGCCATTACCCCCTTTTTTCTCCCTCTTGCCCTTTTTTCAAAGCTCTCCTGGCTTTTGAGGGGTCATCCCTGGTGTCTTCCAGGGAAGTCTCCCAGCGTGCAGGAATTGCCAACCCTGTGCTATTTCTTGAGTTGAGTGTCACTTACCGTCTGTCCCAGAACTTCTCTGCTTGACTATCTCTACTTCTTTCTACTGCATGGAGGAAATCTTTCCTTTCTCACACCAGGCTGAGCTTGGCCGGCTCACAGGATGGGTCAGTCCTACTAAGGAGTTCTTTCCCGCCCAGCAGAGAGTAGTTGGTCAACTCCTAGACCCAGAACTCTCCAAAGCTAGAGGAGAATTGCAAAATGGGTCACAAAACTTTATGAAAATTAATTTTTTAATTATGAAGTGTCTTTAGCTCTGGATGTAAATGGCAGAGCCTCAGGAGCTGTGTAAAGAGGAAATGACTGTGAGTCTTGGAGAAACACTTGTGTGGACTGGCACACTCCCCATCAGGGGGCGCGGAGCTCCACGAAGGTCAGAAAGCTCGTTTCCTTCTCATCTCTGGTGATAAGAGGGGTGCAACCAGAGCAATGCTAGTTGGTCTCGCAGTAGTTTCTGCATAGATGTACAGCGTCGCAGGGACTGAAGTGCAAGTGCTTCGTGTTTACTGGGGAAGAAGAGTGTTCATTTGATGTGTCAAAGAACTGCCTCCAGAGAGAGAAGGAGCACTTATGGAAATGTCTCAACTTTGTGACGAGCCTGCATGGCTGAGGAATTAAACAGGTTATTCCTACAGCCACCCATGTGCACAATCACAGTGAATTTAAAACCATCTCGGAAGGAATCCTACTGGGAGTGTTTAGGCCCACAATTACAGTAAATGAAGATTCAGAATTAGCAAAAGCATTCCACTTAATTAGAAGCATTAAATAAGTACTACCAAATGTACAGTACTGCACGTACTAAGATGAGAAAAATAGCTGACCCTGAAAAACATTTTATTTATTCGCTTTTTTATTTGTTTACTTTTCTTATGTTTAGACGACTATTATTAAAACAGCCTCCAACTAAAAGATAAAATAGGATGCAGATAAGGAGAGCAAATACCTTTGTCTTAAGTACACACATTACAGAATCTAATTACAAATATATACATATGTCTACACTTATATGTATGCCATCTATCCATTAAATACTTCAGATTGATACCCTGTGAAAATCCAAGAAAAAATAACGGGTTTTTTGAACACGATGTTGTACATTTTTTTCCTTCAATGTCCTCTTTTCGACATGATTTTTAAACTGTTACTTATCAGCTCTGATGATTTTCAGTATGAATCAGAAATGAGTCAGAGTTTAAAAGACTGGCAGAATCCCTAATCAAATTCCCAGGAAGACTAAAGAGAGGCTGGGAAGAGCAAAGAAAGGGGGGTGGGTGAGCGACATACAGGAGAGAAGGGGACGGTGAGGATGCTTCCAGAACAGCTTCTTCAGCAAGGGCTGCACGGCGCTCAGCTAGGCAGGCGCATAGGCCTGCTCCTATAGGGATGGTCTTAGAAGGTCTGCATCTTGGGCATTTGAACTGAAATTTCTCACATGAAGGGAGTTGTTCAAACACAGTTTTGCTTTCAAAGACAAATACGTGAGTGTTTCTAAAACTCCACCACTGTGTTTTGTGACCTCAGTTAATCTGCTAAAGGGACTCAGAGCAGTGAGGTCCTCCGTGGCATCAGCAATCCTGACCTGATCAGACAGGAAGGCGTCCCTTCGCCATTACTGATTTTGGTGTCTCATTCTTGAATCTAGATTTTCAACCTAACATATCTAGAGACTTGGAATGTAAACCAAGCAAAAAAGAGAGAGATAAAGAGACACTGTACATGCAGACAATTTTTAAAGATAAGAATTTCCATTTCTTTATCCAAATAAGTGTTCCATGTTTTCCTTACCGCCAAGAGTATATAGGATGTTCAAGTTTTACTTATGAAAAAAAAATTCAAAGGCGAGGACGACTGTGAAAATCATTGGTTCTGTAATTCTGGGACCATGTTTTCCAAAACAAAAATCAAGACACGTGGCTGATTCAAGTCCTGACATAGTGGGATGGATTCTCCTGAGCAGGGTGGGCCGTGAGGGCCCTTCAGCCAAGCCTGGCTCACCAGTCACCCTCGGAAGAGCAGATTCACCTGGCTCACAGCCTAGCCCACTTCAGAGGTTTGGGGGTCCTGGCCGCCTTGCTTGGGGACTCTGGTCTGTGGCCGCTTGCACTCCAGGAGGGCAGAAATGAGTAGCTGTAACAGAGACCACACGACCTACAAAGCCTGAAATTTCTGCTATCTGGCCCCTCACAGAAGAAATGTGACTATCGTGTCAGAACCCAGGGGAGCCACAGGGGACAGGGCCTAATCCAGAAGTAGGGATCTCTTCCTCAGAGTCTGAAGGAGCTGCCCATCACTGAGACCCCATTTGAACCAGAGACGCTGGGAGGGGCTTCCTAACCCTCACATGGATTCTCACGGCAAACTTCTGAAGCGGGCTAGCCTGTGAGCCGGGCCCCCAACCCCTCCCTCTAAGACTGGGCCTCAAGACAGGGGCCGTGACCCGGCTGGCTCTCTGTGCGGGTGGCTGGCTCTCACGTCCTCTGAAATATAAAAGAAAACAAAATTAGACTCCTTGATAACATATACAATCTAAATTTGATGAGGGGAAAATTGGGATTTTAATCTTCTTCTTGGGCGACATGCAAACTAAAATGGACTTCCTCTGCCATCAGAAATGTGGCAGGGAGTTTGCATTGCTAAGAGGTCTGCTGAATTTTCACTCTTAACTAAGCATGCAAGATGAGTACCAAAACCATTACATTTATGTGTTTTTAATGGCTTGTCTGGGTTGTGTTTTGTCCATAGCTAGCGACAGAGCTGAGCGCCAGCCAAGTTTTTTAGAATTCACACAGCTCTGTTTCAACATAATCATCTGACAATACCTAGGGCTTCTGCCATCCCCGTAGGTTATATTTTGAGTCTAAAAGCACATCGGCATATCAATCAGTTGGCTGGGTTATACTGTCAGCCCTTTCCTCGTGAGGGTATGACGTGCCCACCACTGTCCAGGGCTGCCCCTGTGGGTGGAGGAGAGCAGAGGGCAGGGACACCTGGCTTCCTTTTACCTGAGAAGATGGTTTTGGCGGGGCCATCCTGAGGGCAGAGTTAGCTCTGCTCCCGTCAGTCCGGCTGCTGCCTGCGACTTGCTGAGGAAGCCCTTGGGTGAGGCTCAGGCCAGCAGGGCTGGTTGCCGGCTGTGATCGTCATTGCTGCTACAGAACCGACGGCTGCCTGTTCTGTGCTGGTGGAGAGCATCCCTTTGACGTACTAGTAAAAATCGAATTAATCCTCAGATTGGCAGAAACGGGTCATTCAAAACACCTCCTGCTTATTAGAAAATAAGCTTCTTGGTCACCAACGCCAGTCAACGATCTCTTCTTTCAACAGCTCTCTGATTTTCATCTGATTGTATTAGCCGCAATGTGTCTGTTCCGGACCTTAATAACCTTGGATTCAATTTTCATGAAAATCTAACATTGAGCAAGCTTTACTTAGCAATTTCAAAATACCAGTGGTTGTATTTGTCTTTTAAAGAGAGAAGGTGATAGGAACATACAAAAGTGTGGGGAGAAGAAGAATAAATAAATGAAAAGAAATACTTTGTGATTTCAGCACTGAGACACAGCACAGTTTACTAAGTGCGTGTCTATTTGATGTTTCTCATAGGCAGACGTATGCTTGAAATTTCAGTGTCAACAATACAAAAATGAATTTCCAAGTTTCCTGGGAAAAGTTGAAGTATTGTTTTAAATGCACAAGAGATATTGCTAAACATATTTAAATGTAAAAGAATCACACGTAGGAAGGCGGGGGCACGTGGTTATTCCCTGTGGAGGTAGTGTTTTTTCCTCTAATCTGAATTCACTTCATCATCTGTAATGAATTGTCCCCACGCCTATCAGAGGAGGAAGTGAACCAGAGACAGCATGTACCTGGAACTCGAGTCAGCCAACCCCAGAAACCTGGGGCTCCTGCTTAGCTGCCATTGGTAAAAAAGGCAATTGCCCTTATTTTGAAAAACAAGGTCGGTGGTTTACTTGTGAGAATAATTTTTTAGGAAAGGGAGATAAGCTACACACGCTTTATATAAACACGTCGAGCCCCTGCTAACCGTACACACGTAAGACGTTCCCCAGCTAGTGAACACCCACAGAAGTTTCGAGAGAAAGCAAATGAGACCACTGACAGCTTTGGAAAACAGTATTAGGTTTCTTTCATCCAAAAAGTCATTGACAGAATTGTTATTATATAATTAGTGAGGCAAGTAATGATTCTTCTCTATTACCATTATAAAAACTATTGTAAGTAAAAATGTATTAGTATATGTTTGAAAATTGGTTCCATTTCCCCTCAGGCCTGATATAGTCCAGTAAAAATAAATAAATAAAAATAAGAGGGACTTCTCTGACCATCCAGTACTTGGGATGCTGCGCTTCCACTGCAGAGGTCCAGGTTTGATCCCTGGTTGGGGAACTAGGATCCCCCATGCAGCACAGAATGGCCAAAATAAACTAAAAAAAAATGTAGAAAGAAAAAAGAAGAAGCTATATTTTAAACGATATTTAAAGTAATCATTAAAGTGTTGCGATTTCTTTGCCATCTCTCTGCCTTCATACAAATATTTATAGACAGCAATATACATATCTAATGTTAACGCTTTAGCTCTGTTAAAGATTTGAGAATTTTTTTAAATGTTAAAAAAGTACTATTCTGTTTGAAACCCTTTCATCAATCTTCAATTCAGTTCAGTCGCTCAGTCGTGTCCGACTCTCTGCCACCCCATGGACTGCAGCATGCCAGCCTCCCTGTCCATCAGCAACTCCCAGAGCTTGTTCAAACTCATGTCCATTGAATCGGTGATGCCATCCAACCATCTCATCCTCTGCCGTCCCCTTCTCCTCCTGCCTTCAGTCTTCCCCAGCATCAGGGTCTTTTCTAATGAGTCAGTTCTTCACATCAGGTGGCCATCTTAGATGACCTTGAAAAACTTCATGGGTTTGAAATTGGAAAAAGCAGTTCTGATATACACATTTTTTTCCCTACTATTTGCAACGTACTGAGTTTTACACTGGTTTGGACAGTGCTTCGGCAATGAGTATCACCATGTATTTTAAACTGCCAGGGAAAAGCTAGAAAATACTACCTGTTAAGCTATGTGGACAAAAAAGGCTTTTCTCCATGTACTCTAAACATCAAAGGACACAAACCAGCAGAAATAAATGTTTAAATCAGAAGCATTTTATCATCTGGTATTTTGTTTTCCGGAACATTTTTTATAGGTGCTGGGCGCTTTGGATGGCTGTTTTTCAGAAGTAAAATCTCTGGAGGGCTAATTCCAACTTCATTTTCTTTCCAGTGTTGTGACCTCAAACCTCCCGCACCGCCTGGCCGTGGCTCTTCCTGCAGAGCGAGGCCCGGAGGCCCCGGGAGAACCCGGGGGCAGGAGTCGGCCCGCGGCCGCTAGATGGCGGTACGTCCCCCGGGATGCGGGCGGGAAGGGCGGCGTCAGAGCGGCTCTCCCCGTCCGGGTCAGGCCTATCTTCCCGAGCGCGCATCCGCCCGGAGCCGCAGAGCAGCCACCCCTGGGTTCCTTCGGAGGTTGGCGTTTCCAGGAACACTGGCGTCTCCCCCTCCAGGTCCATCCTGCCTGCCCCCGGACTCCATGTCTCCTCCACAGGCTTTTATTTAGGGGCACGGGGAGGCGTTTCTCCTTAGATATTTAAACTTTTTTTTTTTTTTTTTAGCCTCTCAGCTTGTGGGATCTTAGGTCCCTGACCAGGTATTGAACCTGGGGCCACAGTGGTAAAAGCTCTGAGTCCTAACCACTAGACCCCCAGGGAACTCCCTAGATTTCTAAGGGGAGGTTTTTAACCTCTTATTCTCTTAGTTTATTTCTGAAAAGTAACAGTCTAGACTTTAAAATTTTACTTAAAATGATTTGAGAAACTCATACTATATTTTTCTCCTGAAAATAGTTTTTATACATATATTGGATACATATACATATATTTTATACATATAAATGAGTTATACATTTATTTTATACATATAATGGTCTAAACACATATTTATATATATTTATGTTTGTGTAGAATATAGGTTTATACTGTTGTTGTTCAGTTGCCCGGTCATGTCTGACCCTTTGCGACCCCGTGGACTGCAAACGTGCCAGGCCTGTCTGTCCCCATCTCCCAGAGTTTGCCCAAATTCATGTTCATTGCATTGGTGATGCTGTCCAGCCATCTCATCCTCTGATGCCCTCTTCTCTTTTTGCCCTCAGTCTTTCCCAGCATCAGGGACTTTTCCAATGAGCTGTCTGTTCACATCAGATAACCAAAATATTTTATTGGTGCAAATAGAAATAATTAGAAGGTCGATTTTAAAAACTGAAGTGTTTGTATATTACCTTTAGTAAAGATGTGCTAAATAATTTTTTACGTCAATATTTAGAAATTTTTTAATCAAAAGAACTCTGTTTCACAGTATTGAGTATGTACCCTTTGATAGCTTTTAAAAGAAAATTGCCAAAATATGCTACAGTTCAGTTCAGTTCAGTTCAGTCGCTCAGTCGTGTCTGACTTTTTGCGACCCCATGAATTGCAGCACGCCTGGCCTCCCTGTCCATCACCAACTCCCAGAGTTTACTCCAACTCATGTCCATCAAGTCAGTAACGCCATCCAGCCATCTCATCCTCTGTCATCCCCTTCTCCTCCTGCCCTCAATCTTTCCCAGCATCAAGGTCTTTTCCAATCAGTTAGTTCTTCACATCAGGGGGCCAAAGTACTGGAGTTTCAGCTTCAGCATCAGTCCTTCCAATGAACACCCAGGACTGATCTCTTTCAGGATGGACTGGTTTGATCTCCTTGCAGTCCAAGGGACTCTCAAGAGTCTTCTCCAACATCACAGTTCAAAAGCATCAATTTTTCGGCGCTCAGCTTTCTTCATAGTCCAACTCTCACATCCATACATGACCACTGGAAAAACCATAGCCTTGACTAGATGGACCTTTGTTGGCAAAGTAATGTCTTTGCTTTTTAATATGCTGTCTAGGTTGGCCATAACTTTCCTTCTAAGGAGTCAGCGTCTTTTAATTTCATGGCTGCAATCACCACCTGCAGTGATTTCGGAGCCCAAAAAAATAAAGTCTGACACTGTTTCCCCATCTATTTCCCATGAAGTGATGGGACCAGATGCCATGATCTTAGATTTCTGAATGTTGAGCTTTAAGCCAACTTTTTCACTCTCCTCTTTCATTTTCATCAAGGGACTCTTTAGTTCCTCTTCACTTTCCGCCATAAGGGTGGTGTCATCTGCATATCTGAGGTTATTGATATTTCTCCCGGCAATCTTGATTCCAAAAATATGCTTAGGTTCCAAATATTCTGTTCTCATAATTGTATGAAAAATAAGCAGTGCTCACATTTCCTGACGTGAATTGGTATCACTGAGAAATTCAACCATCTTGTGGCTGTTTGCATATCATAGTAAAGCAATGAAGTCCTGTCTTGTTCACATCAGCACCAGGTTCTGCACGTCCAGTTGGGGGTGATATATCTCACTGGCATGGCACAATTATGGGACCTAGTGACAGCCCGTGTCAAGGTGGTGTATTCTTTTTAACAATCAATTTTCCTACAGACTACCCCTTCCAACCATCTAAGGTTGCATTTACCACAAGAATTTATCATCCAAATATAAACAGTAATCACAGCTTTACATAGGGCTTCTCTGGCGGCTCAGATGGTAAAGAATCTGCCTGCCAGTGCAGGAGATGCTGGAGACCTGGGTTCGATCCCTGGGTCAGGAAGATCTCCCGGAGAGAAGAATGGCTACCGACTTCAGTGTTCTTGTCCAGAGAGTTCCATGGACAGGCTACAGTCACACACAGAGTCAGCCACCCCTGAGCAACTAACACTTTCACTTTCCTGCAATCACAGTGGTCGCCTGTTTTAACTATTTCCAAGGTTCTTCTATCCATTTGTTCATGGCTATGTGATCCAGGCCCAGATGACCCCCTAGTGCCAGAGGCTGTAGGGATCTTTAAAGCAGACAGAGATAAGTGCAACAGAACGTCTTGAGGATGGACTCAGACGTATGCCCTGTGATGCTGCCTTAAAGTCGGAGTAACCTGTGTTATAGCTGGAGTAAGCTTTAAATTACTGCTAAAAATTTGTGTGTTGTATTAAGTACGTGGTAATTAATAAAACTATAATGCCATATTCTGTTATACTTCCTGTGAAATATGCAGTTGCCAATTACCAGAAGCTGACTCAAGAACCTAAACCAATTTATTATTAAGATGATCTGTTATTTTTTCACTTGTTTTATTGACGTAATAGTTGATTTCCAATGTTGTGTTACTTGCTGCTGTCCTGCACAATGATTCTTTTTCACATTCCTTCCCATGATGGTTTATCCCAGGATGCTGGATACAGTCCCATGCTCTACAGTAGGACCTTGTTGTTTGTCCGTTCTCTATATACCAGCTTTGTACCTGCTAACCCCAAACCAACAATCCATCCCTCCCCCGCTCCCACCCCTGGCAACCACGAGTCTGTTCTTTGGGGCTGTGAGTCTGTTTCTGTTTCGTTGATAAACTCACCTGAGTCGTGTTTTAGGTTTTGTGTATAAGCAATGTCCTATGGTGTTTGTCTTTCTGACTTGCTTCATTTAGTAAGATAGTTAAGAGAGTTTTTTTTAAGTTTTAAGCTTTCTGTGCTTCGGGCCGAGGCTCAGGATCCACCAAATGCTTCTGATATAGAAAACCATCCGCCCGATGGCACTGACGCTGGGCTTCCTGGAGTTTTTGATGCGAGCAATTGTATCACTTGTACAAGCATTCTCCTTAAAAACATCAATTATGTAATATATATGTTATTGTCAATTATTTATTTACAATATGAGAGTGCCTCATGGGACTTACTTTTTACAGCCATGAAAAATGCCTGTAGAATAATCATGAGCTAAAACATTGACTGTGTGGATCACAATAAACTGTGGAAAATTCTCCAAGAGATGGGAATACCAGACCACCTGACCTGCCTCTTGAGAAATCTGTATGCAGGTCAGGAAGCAACACTTAGAACTGGACATGGAACAACAGACTGGTTCCAAATCAGGAAAGGAGTTCGTCAAGGTTGTATATTGTCACCATGCTTATTTAACTGATATGCAGAGTACATCATGAGAAATGCTGGGCTGGATGAAGCACAAGCTAGAATCAAGATTGCCGGGAAAAATATCAATAACCTCAGATATGCAGATAACACCACCCTTATGGCAGAAAGCAAAGAACTAAAGAGCCTCTTGATGAAAGTGAAAGAAGAGAGTGAAAAAGTTGGCTTAAAGCTCAACATTCAGAAAACTAAGATCATGGCATCTGGTCCCATCACCTCATGGGAAATAGATGGGGAAACAGTGGAAACAGTGGCTGACTTTATTTTTCTGGGCTCCAAAATCACTGCAGATGGTGACTGCAGCCATGAAGTTAAAAGACGCTTGCTCCTTGGAAGAAAAGCTATGACCAACCTAGGCAGCATATTAAAAGCAGAGACATTATTTTGCCAATAAATGTCTGTCCAGTCAAAGCTGTGTTTTTTCCAGTAGTCATGTATGGATGTGAGAGTTGGACTATAAAGAAAACTGAGCGCCGAAGAATTGATGCTTTTGAACTGTGGTGTTGGAGAAGACTCTTGAGAGTCCCTTGGACTGCAAGGAGATCAAACCAGTCCATTCTAAAGGAAATCAGTCCTGAATATGTATTGGAAGGACTGATGCTGAGAAGCTGAAACTCCAATACTTTGGCCACCTGATATGAAGAACTGACTCACTGGAAAAGACCCTGATGCTTGGAAAGATTGAGGGCAAGAGGAGAAAGGGAAAACAGAGGATGAGATGGTTGGATGGCATCACTGACAAGATGGACATGAGTTTTAGTAAACTCCGGAAGTTGGTGATGGCCAGGGAAGCCTGTTGTACTGCAGTTCATGGGGTCACAAAGAGTTGGACACGACTGAGTGACTGAACTGAAGCGAAAACATTGATCAAACGAAGGCTCTCCTGACCCATTCTTCCTGTTGTGAGTAATCCATGCCCCTAATTCCCCAAACAAAAGTAATGCTCCCTGGTTTTGCATTGCATAAGGCAAAATGTAAACACAAATTTGTGTGCATACACACACACCACACACACTTGTTCCCAGTGTGTTGCTCACATCTGGGTAAGTCTCTTCCAAGTTCCTTAGCTAAAATAAAATAATAACACCATTCTTTCATAGTGAATCTTTAAAAAAATGTTCTAATATAAACCTTTTTGTCTGTAATATTCTGAGTAATGCTTTCCTAAACTTTTGAACACTTGTTATCACTACAGCCAAATAGATTGCTGTTGAGGTTTAAATGACTTTATGCAGGGTTACTGCAAATACAATTTTTCTCAGACTTCAAGGGTCGTCTTTGCTTTTTCAATGAGCAATATCCACCTTGGTTTACATAACACGCACCAATGATCAATCAAGGTATACGGCAGCCTTGCTGTATATTTATAGGTGGTTGTAGGTCTTTGCTCCAGAGAAGCACCCCATCTGGACACCAGTCTGGAGCTGAGTGTAAAATTAAAGGCGTGCTCCCCGTGCAGCCCTGTGTATGACCGCCCGCCTCGTTCCTTGAGGCTGCCTGGGGTGCAGGCCTGGGTCATCTTCTGAGGTTTTGCAACTGATAAGGACAAGGACTCGTGGTTCTGAAGAGCGATTTCTTAACCTTTGCTAACATTTTCCCTCGTGAGCATGATTCTCCCAAGGGTCCCGCTGCAGGGCTGCTGCCTGAGCTGCCTGCGAGGGGGCGGCTATTATCCGGGGGTTAGTGGAGATGATTGGGGTGTCCGTGACCTGCGTGCACCCTGATATCCCCTCGAGGCGGGCACTCGTAGGAGTCGTGAGTGTCAGCGGTACACACATAGCAAGTGGGCATTCTGTGCTCTGTGGTCGCTGCATTTACCGTGGGGTCTGCAGTGGCCCTGGCATCAGGACCGTCAGTGCTTGTTCCAGAGGCAGCGTCTACACAGAGATCTCGGGTGCCCACAGCCGACGTGAGAGTCTGACTGTGCGCTCGGGAAGGGCAGAGGACAAAGCGGGGTGCGGGGTGTCTTCTCCCGGCCGTGGGGCAAGAAGGCCTTCAGCAGAGGGGCTGCCCAAATGGTCAGTGCTTGCCCTCTGCAGACGCAGGGGTAGCTCACACAGAAGAACAATCTTACTGCCGAGTATATTTCTCCTTTTTCTAGGGCCTCGTCATCCTGGGGTGATGGGGGATGAGTGGAGTATAAGCGCATTAAAAGCACAGTTGCTCTTTCATCCACACAGACGCGTGCCGTGTAGGTGGGGATAAAGCCGGGTGAACAGGAGATTCTGGGTTCCTGTTGACTTTGTGGCTGCGCTGACGTTAGTATCAGCACAACTGAATTCCTTTCAATTCCCCAGGTAGCCAGTGGTTTCTTTCGGCCACAGCACATGGGCTCCTGTCTGCCCCATGCACACGTCTTCACTGCCATGATACTGAAGTGACAGGCGTAACACGCGTGGGACTTGTGGCCTCCTCGTCTACAGCAAAGCAGATATTGATACAGATTGTTTGCGGACACTGCGGAGGGGCAACAGCTCGTGGGTGTTAGGTCTGGCAAATTCCATAGGCATGTGACACACATGCACATTTATATGTATGTATCATACATGCATGAGATTTACCAGATATATGTTTATACAGGTAATATATAATACATAAAACATACAGTATATATTTTATATACATATGGTGTAGTAATGCTAAATTTTGAGTGACACAAAAATGCTATGTCAGTTATTAATGCCATAGAATTAAAGTATTACATACACATTTGTGAGGACTACATACATACATACAGGCATATATGCATGTATCATACATATATGAGATTTACCAGGTATGTGTGTATATATGTAACACATAAAAGATATAGTAATATGTACTTTATATGTAGTCCAGTAATTCTAAATTTTAAATAACACAAAAACATTATCTATGTAAGCTACTAAGGCCCATAGGATTAGACTCTCTCTCTCTCTCACACACACACACACACACACACACACACACACACCTGCCAGCTAGCATTCTCTGGTGCATCATCAGGCACCGGGAACTTCCCGGGTTCTCTGGCACCCCCCGATACCACGCAAGTCTTGAGCAGAGGTTCTCTGCCTCCCTGGTTTCTCACCAGTGCTGTGTTCTGCATGTTGAATGGTTCTCAAAGGCTGGCATGTTTCCTCACTGAATTCAAACAAACTTCATCTGATATTGAAAAACAATGGCCCTCATTTGCTAAGCCTGCCAATTTTGCTTTCAGCCTGAGAACTTCCTGCTGCAGACACACACATCTTCCCCTAGTCCCACATCCCCGAGTGTCTGCGCCCCAGTTGTCAGAGCGGAGCAGGCCCCAAGCCTGCCTTCTCTCCGGGCTGTCGCTGTCACGGCCGCTGCTTCTGAAGCTTTTCCAGTGAGGCCATTTTCTGCATTTCTTGGCTCAGCCCCGTGGACCAGCATGCCTGCTCTGAGCCGCGCTGTGCAGCATGGCTGATTTCAGATGCTGCAGAAAGGAGAACCAGCCCAAGAACCACACACAACAAATTTATCCTATCCATGGTAAATGCGTGCACGTGAAGTCGATTCAGTCATGCCCGACTCTTTGCGACCCCCATGGACTGATGCCTGCCAGGCTCCTGTCCATGGGATTCTCCAGGCAAGAACACTGGAGTGGGTTGCCACGCCCTCCTCCAGGGGATCTTCCCGACCCAGGGATTGAACCTGCACATCTTATGTCTCCTGCATTGACAGGCTGGTTCTTTTACCACCAGTGCCACCCGCCTCTAAGCTAAATACATCCTCACTAATTGCATTAACCTGAATCTATTTTAATTTGATGCCTTCCTGCCATTCTTTTAATTCCTGATATTTTGAGATACCAAGAAACAAAGGATCAAGTTTAGAAGTGATTCTAGGATCTGCAAGATCTTCTCTCTCAGGCCCTGTAAACTCTGGATGTCTCTATGCAGAGTGTAGACAGCTCTTCTGAGGACAGAATGGGGAGGGTTAATCCCTCTAGCCCTCATCTGAAGGGAGGAGTGACAATAAGAAAGATAACAGTTATACAGTGAAGCATCATTACATAATTACTGCATCTAATGTTTCCCGCGTATAATGTTCAAGTTCAGATATCTCAGCCAGGGGCCCATAAAGCAATTCTTGCGTTTTATGTTTTTCTGCTTATGCTGGTTTATTTCACTCTTTTGGATTAAAAATGTAAAAATAATTTACCAAAGTAATAATTCGGGCTGATGAAGCACTTTGTAGCTTATGACCACCAGCACACTGCTATGACAGGATGGTTCGAGCAGACTGTACTCCAGTGCAGTTACGGGAAACTGAGGGAGAGAGTCTTGTAGGCTGGACGTTCCCGGACGGCAAGAAATACATGGCTGAGGAATGTGCAAACTTGTTAAACCCGACACAACCGCGGATGGTGGCAGAAGTGGCGTGCTCCGGTCTGGAGGCACCAGCGGGCTCCCACTTACACAAGGATGATGTGTCCCCGGCACCTCTTCATGGGTGGTGACATCACCACCTGGAAAGATGAATCATGACTGGCGTCTATGAAAACCCACTCCGGCCCCAGTCACCTCTGCCCCTGGGTCTCTCAGCCTGTGACGGTCACGGTGGGTGCGGGTGACGCTTTGCCCCGGTCACCCCTCCAGGTGTCACCTCACCCCACCTATCCTGTGACGGACCTACAATCTACTATTCTGCTCCCTTTTGTACCATCAGGAGAACCAAGTGCGTTGTCACGTGGCAGAGCTAGAAAGTGGCGGTGACAGGCCTGATCAGAAGCTCCCCTACCCGCCCAGGGACACCAGCAAGAACACCAAGTGGAGACAGTGCTCAGCTGGGGGACAGAAGGAATCCTCTTGTCCCCACTGCAGTCATGGTGCTGACCCCCTGGTCCCTGCTGCCCAGGCCTCCTGTCACCCTCAAGCCCTTGCAGGCCTCCCATGGATGTGGCTCCCTTCGGAGAGCCCACTGTCGCTTCATGCACAGCAGCTCCGGAGACAGCCCTGCAAGCCTCGCACCTCCAGGGGCCCTGTGGAGCCAGGCTGAAGGGAGCAAGGAACCTGGCTGTAGCCCAAGCTCCGGGTCCTGGCATCCTCACTGCACAGGTGGGGCATACATTCAGGCAGCAGAACTTTCTGGAATGACCAGTCTCTCTCACTGGGTGCTGGGTATGCAGGCTGTAAACTCTCCCAGGCAATCTCACACATGTGAAAACACATGCACACACACACACACACACTCACTCAGGTAGACCCAGACACACATACATGCACATGCGTAGACCCAGACACACACACACACACATACACACACACACAGAGACCCAGACACACATGCATACACACGCATAGACCCAGACATACATGCATACACATGTGTAGACCCAGACACACATACACACACACACACACACATATACAGAGACCCAGACACACATACATACACACGTATAGACCCAGACACACACACATACATATACACACACACATACACAGAGACCCAGACACACATGCATACACACATGTAGACCCAGACACACATACATGCACACATGTAGACCCAGACACACATACATACACACACACACATACACACAGAAATCCAGACACACATACATGCACACGTGTAGACCCAGGCACACACACATACATATACACACATATATACACAGAGACCCAGACACACATACATACACATGTGTAGACCCAGACACACATACACACACACGTAGACCCAGACACACATACATACATATACACACACACACATACACACAGAGACCCAGACACACAGACATACACATGCGCAGACCCAGACACATATACATACATACACACACACACACATACACACAGAGACCCAGGCACACAGACATACACACGTGTAGACCCAGACACACACATACATATACACACACATACACACAGAGACCCAGACACACACACACACACACACGTGTAGACCCAGACACACATGCATACACATGTGTAGACCCAGACACACATACATACATATACACACACATACACACAGAGACCCAGACACACATGCATACACACGTGTAGACCCAGACACACATGCATACACATGTGTAGACCCAGACACACACACATACATATACACACACATACACACAGAGACCCAGACACACATGCATACACACGTGTAGACCCAGACACACACATACACACGTGTAGACCCAGACACACACACATACATATACACACACATACACACAGAGACCCAGACGCACAGACATACACACGCCTAGACCCAGACACACATACATATACAGGTGTAGACCCAGGCACATATATACACACACACATACAGACACACGTGGACCCAGACACACATACATACACATGCACACACATAGATCCGGACACATACACACACACACATGCACATACACATATACACACAGGGAGTCAGATACACATACATGCAGACACATACAGACACATGAACTCAGGCAGATATACACACACATGTACACCCATACATGTAGACAGAGACACACATACACACACACAGATCCAGACACATATACACACACACAGGTAGACCCAGACACACACACATACATACACACACACACACATACACAGAGACCCAGACACACATACATATACACACGTAGACCCATACACACACATACATACACACACACACATACCAGAGACCCAGACACACATACATACACACACACACACACACACACATACCAGAGACCCAGACACACATACATATACACACGTAGACCCAGACACACATACATACATACACACACACACATTCCAGAGACCCAGACACACATACATACACACGCGTAGACCCAGACACACATACATGCATACACACACACACACACATACCAGAGACCCAGACACACATACATACACACGTGTAGACCCAGACACACATACACAAACCTACATGTAGACCCGGACACACACATAAACACACACACAGACCCAAACACACAAACATACATACACATGTAGATCAGACACACACACACACACACAGACCCAGATTTATTAAATCTAGCCTCTTTTCTAAGCAGGCAATGATTGTACCTTGGGCACTTTTGTTGACTGTTTTACCTTATTGCTGGCTACAAATTCCCATTTTCTCCCCACTGGATGGGAAGCTTTTAGCCGGCACTTTATCTCCTCCCTGTTTTTCCGAGTAACTCATGCTTAGGCTCACTGGCTGCGGCCCTCTGGCCACATGCATGTGTCTCCACTCTTCCTTGCTGGGCACGGCGGGCTTGCGGGGCACAGGGGGCAGGTTCCCAGGGTGAGGCACCTGCCAGGCAGCAGGATACACTGTGTTGAGGCACCCTAGCAGCTCTGGGAGCCTTTGGCGGCCGCGGGGAGTCGCAAGGGGCTCCGCGGCTCCTCCCGCCCCTGAGCACTGTCAGCACTGCTTTATAGAGTTTAGGATTTTATTGTATCTGATAGGATTGTTCTCACTCCGGGCACTCAGCCCTCCGGAGCGGTCTGACGTGGATAAAGCCATTGGGGGTGACTCTGCCTTCCGAGACAGCCGCGGTGCCTGGGAGCAGCCTCGAGCTGGGCCCGACACACGGGTTCTCTGTTCTCAGCCGCGCTCTGTGAGCGCTCCCGGCGCGGGACCAGGGCCTCCCCCACACACTGGGTGAATAGTTGCCAAAATACACGGGAGATGCAGTTCGGTCTTGCACAAAACTCCAACCACTTAACTGCTAACTCTGTTTTAATCTCTGCCTTGAGGTGAATTTAAGAGAAACGCACTTTGAATGTGACCTGCCGTCACGGGTAGCGGGTGGTGGCCGCACCTAGTTGGCGCGGAGATGCGCGAGGAACGCGAGGACGCCAGCGCCTCCGAGAGGCGGGGCCGAGGATCTGCGCGCGCACACCGCTCTCCAAGCAGTCGGGTGTTTGCAGGTGTGGGATGCTCTGGGGGTGACAGAATCACTTTTGTGAGTCATGAAGCACTTCCATTTATTTAAAGTAGAAAGAGAGGTCGGCAACCGCACACTCAGGAAGTTACCCTTGGTCTTTGCTTCCTTGAGAAGTCATCAAAATTTTATTTTTTTAAAAGTAACAATTTCATAACTTCAAAAGACGTTATTATTACATCTGTACAGTTTCTATAACTGCAAAATATGCACTGATGTGGTACATATGTGTTTTTGTGTCAATACAAAGTATATATATGGAGAAGGAAATGGCAACCCACTCCAATACTTTTGCCTGGAGAATGCCATGGACAGAGGAGCCTGGTGAGCTACAGTCCATGGGGTCGCAAAGAGTCAGACATGACTTAAAGACTAACACACACTTAAAGTATATATAAACAATGTGCATTACAATATATAAATAGTGTATATAATATACATTTATAGTATGTAATGTATAATACATATTTATATATAAGTAATGTGCATATGAGAAGTGCATGGCACCCCACCCCAGTGTTCTTGCCTGGAGAATCCCATGGACAGAGGAGCCTGGCAGGCTACAGTCCATGGAGTCACAAAGAGTTGGACACGACTTAGCACAGAGCACAATATGCATATATATGATTTTGTGTTATGCAATATGTATTTTTGTTTATAATTTACTTTTACCAAATAGTTTAAATAGAAGTAATATGCATAGTGAAAATATTTTATACCATCCTAAAAGTAGAGATTTAAAAATTAATCTAAGGCCAAAACAATGGAAAGAGTAAAAAGATCAGTGGTTCCTGGGGTGAGGAGTTGGGAAGGAGAAGAGCAAGAACATGGAGGATTTTGGGCTGGGAAAATACTCTGATACGAAAAAGATGGCTGCATTAGTGTACATCTGTCTGGACCCATGGAATGAACAAGACCAGGAGTGAATGTTACTATAAACTCTGGACTTTGGTTGAAGACATGTCAACGTAAGTTCATCAATTATACAAACAAACGTCCCTTCTTGGGGGGATATTGACAGTGGAGGGGCTAAGCCTGTGCAGGGGTAGCAGGTACAGGGGTAATCTCTGTAATTTCCTCTCAATTTTTCTGTGAACCTACAACTGCTATAAAAATAAAATCTTAAAAAATTTGATCCAGCTCTTTTTTTGAACTATATATTTTTAGAATTCCAGGAATAACAGTTGAAGTCCATCAACAATGCCTTTGAATCATAGATTACATTGCCCTTGCAATTCACTTATGTGACTTTGGAACATCAATGGGCAGAACACACTTTGGGTTCCACTGGTGATTATCCCATACCACAAGCCCCCAATGTGGGTGGTGGGCAGAGCCCCTCCAAGGGCTGGCACAATCAGCCTGTGAATGATGGCTGCCCTGAGGGCAGATTGTCCTCCAGAGTGAGACACAGAGAGAGCCCGGAGCCCAGAGGGCCAGGGGTTTTGAGTCCCTCCACCTGCAGATGCTGGAGACTCAGGTGCAGGGTCCTCAATGGAGGACAAAGGCGAAAACAGTCTCCCGTCACCGGCTCTGACCCTAGGAGCACTGGGATGGCTCTGGTACTCTGTCACCGTGACTGCACGCCCTCAGCATCTTGGCCTGTCAGAATGGCCACACGAAGCCACAGTGCCTTTCACCTGTGTCCACTCAGCATCCCATGGGACAGACGCCAAAGCTCGCCCTGGGGACACTTGGTGGGCTGAGGACAGAGTGGACACTAAGATCCAAGGGGAAAATATTTCCATGGAAACAGTTTGCTTTTCCTTTATCCTAAAGCTTCTAAACATCCACCTGCTTGTGGAGCCCCTGATGCAGAGAAAGAACAGGGTCCATGGACAAGCTCGGCTGTGAGGATGTTTGGAGGCTTTCGGGGTTCCTCCGGTCTTGCTCTTCGAGAGGAGGAGGAGACTTGGGCCATGGCGGCCTCTGCGACCCGGCCCCACCTCAGAGGCTCACACCAGCCATTTATCCCTTGTAATGACCCAGTATCTTGTAAAATGAAATTGGAATCTGCAGTGAGGCAGTACTTCTGCTATTAAAATGATTTTTTCTTTGTCATGGAGCACTGCCAGTCCAACCATTTGTGAATTGCAATTAAAATCTGAAGCCGGCAGCACTTTTGCAATTAAAACTGGCATTTTTTAAAAAAAAATTCTGCACCAATCTAGATAATTAGATAGGAACTAAAATGCCCATTTATTATGCATATGGACATGTATGAGGAAATAATTTGAAACTTATTATTCGAGATATTCTCTTTTTAATGAGGAACATACTAAATGCTACGGCAAAACAAATTGTTTTCATACTCTGTACAATTGAACCATGTCAGAGACCTGGTGTTGGGTGTTTAGCTTTTTTCTTTACTCTCACCACCTCCGTTTTCAGTTTGTTATAACAGGAAACTATGATGATGCTAAAGTGGTTAGAATATGGGTAAAGTATGACTAATATCTAAGGGCATCAGTCATGTGGGAATGTTAATTTGTAGTCATTTAAGCACACTCTCCCTCAGTTTACAGTATGATTGTAGCTAAATTCTGCTGGTGAAAAGTTTCAAGAAACAGAGGAATTATCTTCATTAAGTAGAAATATTTGAAGGCATGGCTCTCAAAATTCTTTCCCAGAGAGTCTAGGCTGTAGGAACCAGTAACAACCCTCGTGATGACTGTTCTCTTCCTTCTCTGGGACGTGGAGTCTCAGCTGTAAGAAGTGATGCTGAAAGCCTTGCCGTTGGTAACCGTCCCTGTCTGTGGTGAAAGGTGGGACTGTTTCCTGATGAACATACTTACAGGGATTAGGAAAAGTTGCCTTTAGTTGCTGGCGCAAATTCACGGCACACAGTTGCAAATGAGCTCTGTTTATTCAGTGCTTGTGTACAAGTGCATTTTTGCAGTCGTTTCTCTTCCTGGGCACCCCTCTGCCATGAGGTCACACTGTAAGTTGTGAGTTTTGGCACCGGCCGTTTGGACGGCTAAGGCTGTGTTGCTCGTGGACCACATGTCAGCCAGGGTGAAACCACACCATTTGTTTTCCTCCGCCTGAGCTGTGACCTTCACTCCCGCTCACCCAAATCCTCTGTGCTGTTTGTTCTTCGTCTTAAAGTCTCTCATTTGCCTATCGTCTTCCTCAAGGAAGCCCCTTGTCCTGGTCTTTGGATCTCTGTGGCCACATTTGTAAATGTAGGCATCCAACCAGCTGCTCCCTAAGCTTTGATTCCACCTGGAAAAGTTATCTCATCTCTTCCTGAGACCAGGACAAATGCAGACACCTGGGTCCAACAGGATTTTACCTTTTTGTACATTTTCCAGGTGGCACTAGTGGTAAAGAACCCACCTGCCAAAGCAGATGACACAAGAGACTTGGGTTCGATCCCTGGGTCAGGAAGATCTCCTGGAGGAGGGAATGGCAACCCACTCCAGTATTCTTGCCTGGAGAATCCCATCGACAGAGGAGCCTGGGGGGGTCTACAGTCCATAGGGCCACAAAGAGTCAGACATGACTGAAGCAATTTAGCATGCACGTGTGTACATTTTCCAGAGAAGAAATCTTGAATAAATAAATCTTGATTTCTTATTCAAGAAATTTTATTCAGGAAATACAATAATATTTCTTCTTCCAAATAACCCCACATTAAACCTCTTAGATTGTTGAGTTTGCAGGTGGCTTTATCATGGGGAGTAATTGCGAGAGTGGTGGTGAGGAATCAGGCCAGGAAGTGTTATAAGCCAAAGAAGATGCTGGGAAGAAGACAAAAGCTAAGCTGACTGATCATGGGGACACAGAGTCATACGTGTGGCCAGTCAAAGTGCCCCCACGAGGGGATGGGCTGAAATACGTCTCAGAACTGAAATGCCGTCGGTGGCTCCATAGCCTGATTCACAGCTGACTAAAACCCACGCTGCAGCACAGCATGGCACGGCTGCCCGGCCCAGCCCGCCTCCCGGCGTGGGTGCCACAGGCGTGGAGGCCACTCGCAGGAACAGCATCGTGGCCGTCAGCCGACTCGCTATGATACCGGCTTGTAGCACAAGCATTTTCTCACCCTCCTTATCTTATCTTGCTCTGAATTTACAGAATTAGAAACACAAGATATAATGGCAAGAACGCTAATTCCCTGATTTACTAAATCTGTACATTAACACTAAAATAAATACTTTGGCTCCTCACTCTCATTTTATCATTTTTACTTTTTGTTCCTGCAGAGATGTTGTCTCCAGGTTTACATTTTTACCATATTTTCCTTTATTGAGATACAATTCACACCGTAGAATTCACTCATTTAAAGTCTACAGTTCAGTGTTTTTAGCACACAGAGCTGGGCGACCCTCACCACGACCCAATTCCAAAACATTCTCGCCCCCACCCCCACCCCGCAAATAAGCCCTCCTCCTTCACAGGGGCTCCCCATTCGCCTCCACCCAGGCCCAGCTCCAACCTAATCTGCTCTCTGTCTCTAAGCATTTGCGTGTTCTGGACATTTCCTGTCAGTGGAATCCTATACAACCCTCATGTCATTTCTGCTATTGCTCTACTTTTCTTAAACATCATTTCATTCCCACACAATAGTGTTTTGTTTTGTTTTCTTTTCTTTTCTGGATCGTCGCCCTCGCGCATCTGAGAGGCTGATAGGATCTTACTGGTCTGGGGATCTCTGCAGGGTTGTTGGTCTCAGGTCCTCAGCCCACACCAGCAGGTGGCTGGAATTTCTCCAACCACCTGCCTTCTACTTCTGACACACGCCAGTGACATTTGGGTCTGGTCTGTTCTGAAAAGCTACCCGTCCCACCTGTGGGCTGAGGCGTGGACACCCTGCCTGGTCTGTGCAGATTTCAGGAATTCTGGGGACCTCCCCAGGCGAGTGACCCCCCCAGCCTCTTCGGAAAACCACTCAGCTATTCAAGTTCAATCCTCCTAATAAAAGAGACTCGCTAAAGAGGAAATACATTTCCATCTAAACATCCACTGTCACATACAAAATTTCAGAGATATATGGAATATGAAGAACAGAGGAAAGCCTAGTCCTTCTAACAGAAGAAAGCACCAACATTTAGCTAGCAGGCCACTTAGCATGGATTTAGGGAGTTCTGAGTGCAATAGATACAATATTCAAAAGCTTGTTTCTCCTGCTGCTTCTTAAGAAAAATGATAGACATAATACAGGATAGATGCGCAGACCATGTTGTCTAAACAGGCTCCACTCTTTCTGGATGAGGACGCTGGTTCATTGTAGATGCGTATCCATCAAATTTCTATCGATACTAATTTACTAATATCAATAATAATCTATTTCCCAGAGGACCTGGGCCCCCAGCTCTTCAGCGTAGGTGTCAATAAAACTACTGCGGCTCTCAAGCTATTGACAGTATTAGAAATGACCTTGGTGTAATTTCATACCTATCAAAACAAAGACCACACGTTAAGGATTATGAGCGCTCTGGTGAAGGCGAGAATGAAGGCCGGAGCCAGCGGGCAGTGGCGCTCTGCGTCTCCATTGGCCACTGGTTTTCCTGGTCTCTCCTTCCATCTTTCCATGGGATGCTGTCCACTCCTGGTTGGAGACACTTGCCTTCCCAAGGGCAGCTTGGGAAGCACTTACAGCTGTTTGGAGCCCTGAAGTGTTTTTCAGACAGCTGTCCTAACACATCCACTCAATAGTCAACAAGGCGACAAATATCATGGGTGCTCTGGACCCCATAGCACCACTGGCCTGCGGGTCCGGATGGACACCTCGCTCCTGGGTGCTTTCTTCACTTCTTCCCACCTTGTAAATGCAATGATCTAGCCCATTTTTAAAACCCTGCTTTCCTCTCTAGCTGCAGTTTTAACAGATGGCCCTTGAATACACACTGGAAAAGCCACAGAGCATGAGTACTTAATAGCCAAATAGCTTCTTAAAAATTGTAGTTAACACTGAAATGCATCCTCCCGCCCCTGTATGCACAGTGCAGTGGTGGAGATGCAGATGCGTGACAACACTCTAAAGCAGTCTCTAAGAACACAGCCTGCTTTCAGAGGGACTGCATGGCTTGTGCTTCTGCTGGGTGACCAACCTGTGGATCCTGTAACTGCTTCAGCAGTGAAGCCAACTCTGGACTCTACTGGACACAAAGTTGAATCTCGGAGACAGAGTTTTTGGTGAAGTAGAAAAGCATAGCTTTATTGCTTTGCCAGGCAAAGGGGGCCACGGCGGGTTGACCCCTCAACACCGTGTGTGTCCCCACCTGGTGGGGGCAGTGAGGGGTTGTAGAGCCGTGATTCAAAGTGGGCACGGAGCTTCCTCTGACCAGTGGGTGGTGACGTAGGTGGGAGTCAGCATCTTCAACCTTCTGGTTCCAGCAGGTCTGGGGTCCACGTGCTTGTGGGCAGCGCACAGTTAACTTCTCCCACCTGGGGGGCTTTCAGTGTCTGCAAAGCAGCTCAAAGATCCTGTGATGTGTACCCCCGAGGGGAATCAGGACTTTCCCCGAGGCTGCACTGCTCTTTCTCTCCCTGCTCCTCCCTTGTCTCGGGCCCTCCCTTCCCTGGTTAACATCTGTCTGAACCTCCTGGTGGAACTCAGGGAAGGTCCTGGAGGCTGAATGAAGCCCACGTGCTCAATGAAGAAATGGGGACTCAGAGAGGCTTCTGTTCCCAGGAGCCCCACAAGGTCCTGCCTGGTTTTCTGAGCTCCTATCACATCTTGAATGATGCACCCTCGTGGCCTTGATAGGGCTGCTCCCATCAGTGAGTCAGTTCAGTCACTCAGTCATGTCCGACTCTTTCTGACCCCATGGACTGCAGCACAACAGGCTTCCCTGGCCATCACCAACTCCCAGAGTTTACTCAAACTCATGTCCATCGCGTCAGTGATGCCATCCAACCATCTCATGCGCTGTTGTCCCCTTCTCCTCCCACCTTCAATCTTTCCCGGCATCAGGGTCTTTTCCAGTGAGTCAGTTCTTCACATCAGGTGGCCAAAGTACTGGAGTTTCAGCTTCAGCATCAGTCCTTCCAATACATATTCAGGACTGATTTCCTTTAGGATGAACTGGTTTGATCTCCTTGCAGTCCAAGGGACTCTCAAGAGTCTTCTCCAACACCACAGTTCAAAAGCATCAATTCTTCGGCGCTCAGTTTTCTTTATAGTCCAACTCTCACATCCATACATGACTAGTGGAAAAACCATAGCTTCAACTAGACGGACATTTGTTGGCAAAATAAAGTCACTGCTTTTTAATATGCTGCCTAGGTTGGTCATAGCTTTTCTTACAAGGAGCAAACGTCTTTTAACTTCATGGCTGCAGTCACCATCTGCAGTGATTTTGGAGCCCCCCAAATAAATTCTGCTACTGTTTCTACTGTTTCCCCATCTATTTCCCATGAAGTGATGGGGCAGATGCTATGATATTAGTTTTCTGAATGTTGAGTTTTAAGCCAAATTTTTCACTCTCTGCTTTGACTTTCATCAAGAGGCTCTTTAGTTCTTCTTTGCTTTCTGCCATAAGGGTGGTATCATCTGTATATCTGAAGTTATTGATATTTCTCCCAGCAATCTTGATTCTAGCTTGTGCTTCATCCAGCCCAGCGTTTCTCATGATGTACTCTGCATATAAGTTAAATAAGCAGGGTGACAATATACAGCCTTGATGTACTCCTTTCCCGATATGGAACCAGTCTGTTGTTCCATGTCCAGTTCTAAGTCTTGCTTCCTGACCTGCATACAGGTTTCTCAAGAGGCAGGTCAGGTGGTCTGGTATTCCCATCTCTTGAAGAATTTTCCAGTTTGTTGTGATCCACACAGTCAAAGGCTTTGGCATAGTTAATAAAGCAGAAGTAGATATTTTTCTGGCACTCCCAAAGCAGGGGCCAGACACACACCATTCATCTTCAAAGGGAGTATATTCTTTATAAAAGAAAATAACTGGACTTCCTGCTTCAGCTAAATGCTGAGCTGGCTGAGGTCAATCTCTTCCTTCTTAGTAGGTATCCCTATAGGTAGCTGTAAAGATCTTGGAATTCCCCCCAGTTTTATCAGTAATAATTTGTTCTGCTTATAATTTGTCCACCTGCTAACAATAATGATCCAAAGAAAACCCCAAACAACTTATCACTGATGAAATTTATGACTAATTGAGATGAAAGGACAAAGTAAACAAAACAAAACGCGCTCTATAGCAGCAGGGCACACCAACCGAGTCTAAACAGCAAAGGCTTGGGTTTCACTTTTTCTTCTGACAAATGTTTGTCTTTGTAAAATTTAAAGTTTCTTGGATTTTGATTTTTTTTCAACGGGCAAAGGGAATAAATCCTAACTGTTGTCCACAAATATAGCTCTCTCACCTCTGAGATCAAATCAGTTATTTAAGAAACATTTGATAATTAGGCTTATGGATTGGTTATGCTCATGGAATGAACAGCCTGAGCTTAAAGAATGGCTGTGTGATCTTTGCACATGTGTGCATGTGTATATGTCAGAACTTTCCACATCTTTACCCTTTCATGGCCTGGCACACATAGAAATTTATAACATGAATTGTCGAATATAACCATAATATCCCAGAGAACTGAGAGATCTCAGAGCTGATTGGAAGTGTCCCAGGTATAAATAATTGTCATAAATGAAAGACAAAAATGAGACATAAAATTTGAAAGCTATTTAGAATACAAATAAAATAGCTTAGGGTGTTTTATTTGATATTTCTTTCAATAATGTCTTTATATTAAAGAATTACATTTATGAAAATATTTTCAGTGATCTCATTTTATATTACATTTTTCAAATAAGTAAATAACAAACTAGACGACAGTTGACTTTTACTGTCCTTAGGAATAACTCACACACACATATATACATATATATGTGCATGTATGTGTGTATGCAAATCACATATACACATACACACTATGTGTAAATGACTATACACATATATATGTATAGTCATGTATCAAAATGTCACATTACTGGAATGAGATGGCATATATTAAAAACTCTAATCAGCTTGTCAAATATTATTCATTAGTAAACAACAGAAGGACATTTTTGGCATAATAACATGGTACCTGTTTTCCAAGTCTGTGGCTTAAAAGCAAGGGTCTTGGGAGGTGAGGTTGAATTTCATCACGATGGCCTATGTGTCATGTTGGTGATAAAATGTACAGGTACCCATCTCGCTTCTCATAATCCACTTTGTTACCTTGACTTGCATCCATCCAATACTTGAATGATTACATGGGATGTCTGTCTCACGTGATTGATCATTCATCTGCATATTACTAATTTTCCCATACATCTCAACAGAAGCTTCTCTTAGCCCTTCATCTCATCCACCCTAAAATGGACCAGAGAGACCATTTGTCCCTTGCATTTCAGATGATAGAGTCCTCCTCCCAGCTCCTAAGTGTCAGAGAGGACATCTCAGCACGGCATTTAATCATCTTCACACACACACACACACAGAGGCACAATTTCAGCTCTGAAAGCAAGCAGCCTGGGCCTCTGAGAACTGACCAAGGGAAGGAAGACAAGCATGGAGATCGGCCAGGCCTGCTCTCATGTCCTTAGGATCTCAGATAAACTAGTCTGAGTGGAGTATCACAAAAGCAGTTTTCACACCCAAAACTGAATGCTAAGTAAAAAAAAAAAAAAAAAAACACCTCTCTGAAACTATTTTGTCCAAGTTGTAGTCAAAACTTTGTATTTATTGTAATTGTTTCATATTTTTTCTTAACATTTTTATCAATTTAAAAGTCATATTATTCTGATCTCATTGTTGTTTAGTCACTAAGTCGTGTCTGACTCTTTTGCAACACTATGAACTGTAGCCTGCCAGGCTGTTTTATCTATGGGGTTTCCCAGGCGAGAATACTGGAGTGGGCTGCCATTGCCTTCTCCAGGGAATCTTCCTGACCCAGGGATAGAACCCACATCTCCTGCATGGGTAAGAGAATTCTTTACCACTGAGCCACCAGGGAAGCCCATTATGATCTCATACTTACTTTTAAATCTTGGATAATTTAAACATTTAATCAAATAATGGCTTAAACAGAAAATTCCATCTTTAATATGAATAAAATAGCTCCTCACTTTCCAACCTCTACACAGAATATATATCACTTTATATTTATTTATCTGGGTTCTTGAGATTTCATGATTAAAGAACTGATCATAACAATTCTCCATATTTGATTCATATCTTACCTATAACCATATTCTCTGGTTTGTTGTAAGTAGCTGTTTGAACAATGACAGTCATGTTAATTTCAATTAATTTATTATTCTTAACATTCGCCTCTGAACTTAGCAGTTCCATTTCAATTATTTATATTGCATCCTTTTTGCACATATCACTTTGGGTTTGTTCATTTTTTCCTTCTTTTCTGCAGATTTCTAATTGGTGATTTTTCAAAACCAAAGTCATAAATTCCTTAGAAAGCTGTGGGTTGGGTCTTTGATTCTTCCTTGCAATTCGAGTAGAGATACCTGCTTTGGGATGAAATGCAGTTCCCCACCGCCTACTGCTTTCTCACTTGCTCATCGTTTCTCCCACCCCACCACTGATGTTCTGTCCTTGAACAGATTGCAAAGATGAGTGAGACTTCCAATGCAATATATTTTTTTTTTTTGCCTCTGGGAGAAAAAGAACAGTGGATGGAGTTGTAGGGCACTGGAGTGTGAGAGAATGCAGGTGAGATGTGAGTCAACCCGGCTCCATGGACTGGCAGCTCGGATGGGTCCCCTTCCCACTGTCGGTCGCTCACCGGCAAAGGCAAAGTGGTGTGTTGACAACCGTTTAGTTCGCGCGCAGTTCTGGATGTGAGGGTCCCACAGACGGTGGCTGGTCCACTCGACAGGTCTGACTGTGTGAGGAAGTCTGTGGAGAGCCCACAGCAGGTGGACACAGGGCACTGAACCCGGCACCTCCCCATCGGACGGGAGCCATGTTGCCTTCGCCTCCAGGCGCCATATGCCTGAAGTTTCCTCTGGCACAAGCAGTGATTCTGAAACCACATCTGCAACTCCCCAAAACCTTTGCCAGACAAAGCAATCACACGTTCAAGAAAGTGGGCTGGGTTGAGACCACACTCTGTGCCTGCAGGAATTACTCCCACATACAGTCAACCGCTGGGTCCAACACCCGACTCCATTGAGAAGGTATAATACAGGCCTTTAACACGCCATCAAAAACTAAATTCCCTAACAACTTAATTTTAGCCCCTAGCTTCTCACTGGCCGGGTTCTTTTTAAACCGTAATGACTGAATTACAGAATGCTGATTAAATACACAGTTCATTACAAGTATACCGTTCACACATTTACCTTGTAAGTAACCAGTGTTAAATGAAGTCTTTTATCCTCTTTGGATCATTGTTGACTAATGTTTGATTTTTGAATACACACATATGAATTCCTCAGCTCTCTCACATCTTTAGTTAGCTTGAAATCTGAAAACTGCCTCAGAAAAATTTGGCTTTAAAAAAAAAGTCTGCAATAATTTCTGGATGTATTTGTTTTCAAATAATCCGCATGGATTACCAACTGCTTGGTAATTTTAGGTGATTCATAAAAATCACCCAGACAATAATTTTCATCTTTAAATCAATTATACAAATGAGAAAAAAATGCATGCTTTCCAAATTGTGCCTTTATAGAAAGCATATATTGGAAAGAGATGACTGGTTTGGAGGCTTCTAAGGGAACATTTTTAATCTAAAGCTGGATTGTGAGTCTTGATCTCACAGTTAAGGGCCGTTTCTGAGAACATGGAGCCATGGAAAGTTCTTTCAGTCTGAGGTGACCTTAAATAAAGTGTCACTAGAAGAGAACCTCATTGTCTAAGGCAGGTGGTTCCGGAGGTGGGTTCAAACCTCATGGCATTAATGGAGGGGCATAAAATCTTGTATTTTATGCAATAAATGAATAAATGTATTTATAAATAAATAAATTATTATAAATGAATAAATGTATGCAATAAATGTATTTTATGCAAAAATGAATCTGTTTTCTTATCTGCAAAGAACCATTGCTTTCAGGATTTTTCTCTACTTTTTTAAATTGCAGTGTATTTGCCTTATAATGTTGTGTTAGTTCCTGCCATATAACAAAGTGAACCAGCTGTACATATCCATATATACCCTCTCTCTTGGGCCTCCCTCCCACGCCCCCATCCTCTCCTCTAGGTCATCCCAGAGCACTGAGATGAGCTCCCTGTGCTACACAGCAGTTCCCACTGAGAAAACCATAATTCAAAAAGACACATGTACCCCTAAGTTCACTGCAATAGCTTACTTACAATAGCCAAGACATGGAAGCAACCTAAATGTCCATTGATAGATGAATGGATAAATAAGATGTAGTACATACATACAATGGAATACTCGGTTCAGTTCAGTCACTCAGTCGTGTCCGACTCTGAGACCCCATAAACTGCAGCGCGCCAGGTTTCCCTGTCCATCACCATCTCCTGGAGTTTGCTAAAATTCACATACATCAAGTTGGTGATACCATTCATCTTTTGTAGTCCCCTTTTCCTCCGGCCTTCAATCTTTCCCAGCATGAGGGTCCTTTCTAATGAGTCAGTTCTTGGTATCAAAAAAGAAAGGCCAAAGTATTGGAGCTTCAGCTTAGGTATTAGTCCTTCCAATGAATATCTAGGACTGATTTCCTTTAGGACTGACTGGTTTGATCTCCTTGCAGTCCACAAGATTCTCAAGAGTCTTCTCGAAAACCACAGTTCAAAAGCATCATTACTCAGTCATAAAAAAGGAATGAAATTGGGTCATTTAGAGTGATGTGGATGGATCTATTTTTTTCTACTTAAAAAAAATTTTAAAGTATGTTAACCCATTTATAGGTGACTTAGAAAATACAGAACAAACTATATATAGTTCCACTACACATATTGCAATTATTTTTAAGTAGAGAAATTAAGACTTTTAGTTGGGACTTCAATATCAAACTCTCAAAAATTAATAGGCAGAAATGTAGAAGGGTGTAGTAGACCTGAAAAGCACTATGAATCAATTCAACATAATTGAGGTTGATACAATTTTCACCCAACAGCAAGATACAAATTTTATTCAGCTTCCCATAGATTTTAAACTAGGAGGCCCAGGAACATATCCAATAACATAAAACAAGGTGCAAAAATTTTGCAGTCTAAAGGTATTGAAATCATACTGAGTCTGTTCTCTTATCACCGTGGAATCATGTTTGAAATCAAATATCAAAAGATACTTGAAAATAACCCACAAAAACCCCATGTGACAATTTCCAAGAGAGGTCTTTGACTTAGACATTGAAAACCTCAAAAAAGTTAAAAGAATGAGAAAACCAGAGAGGGTTGGATCTATTCCTTTTTAGTGCAAAATGTGTAGGTGCCAAGAAAGCAGGTCTGGTCACTGGAGAGCATCTGCCCATGAGGTCACTGCTGCCAACTCTCCACAAAGCTGCCCGCGCTCCGGTTGGGAGGTGTTTCAGATAGTTAGCTTTTCACGTTAGAACAGAAGGGCTTCCTGGGCAGCCTTGTCCTCCTTGTGGTTAACTCCATCACTCAGCAGACAGAGCTCCCCTGGCTCAGGACCTTCTGCTGCCAATGCTGGAGACCACAAACACTTCTACCTGGCCACCTATTTTGGTGACCTCCTGGGGTCAACATGAGCCTTTGATAAAACTGGACACCAGGCCAGCCTAGCGGGAGAAACTCAGAAAAACGCACGAACCTCTGAACACTCACCTGTGCCCACAAGAACACATGACTGTGCTCTGCACACGGGAAAGTGATTCTGCAGAAACCTAGAGGTTTGTCTTCTGCTCCCATCGTGAACCAGTCCTTGACCCCATACCCTCCACCCCATGCATCAGATTTCACATCACACTGATTTACTGATGAGCTGGATTTTTTTCATAACCACCTGACAGTGCCAACTAACTCCAATTTTTTTTTTAAGATGAGACTGTTAGTGACAACACACTTTCCTCTATTTCTGGCTCTCGTTCCACCACCTGCATTGGAAAACTATTTTAAGAGACAACATCCAAGAATACAACATCCAAGTGTGCAATCACTTATGCTGCTTACCCCCCGTGACATGCATGCTATTGTTTTCCAATGCTTTAGTTATAGCTTAACCCTACATTAAACATTTTAATTCTTTTACCGTTATTATGTTCATATTTGCTATTTTCCTTGTGCATCTTTTTTTCTCTGGCATCAAGGATGTTTCTTCAAGATTGTTCTATTTTGTAAAGTACTTATCTTTTGGAAGTAATTTTAGTGAGGACTATTCTGGGTATGTACAGGTGAAAGAAAAGTTCTGGAAAATGCATAGTATTTGAAATATAGTTTTAGCATATATTCAATACTAGTTAGACTAGTTAGGCAATTATGTTTTTTAATGACTTTATGATGTTTCAGTTTTCTGCTTTTAAAAAGCCAGCTGTCAGCCTGTCATTCCACCAGAGGTGATGTTTCAACGTTTCTGTTTTTGCTTGCTTCTCTCTCTTTTGAAAAGTAGTTTGGTGAATATGTCATAAATTTCACCCATTTTAATGCACAACCAATGCATTTTTATATATATAGACATTACCACTATCTTATAATAGACTTTCCATCATCCTATTGACAGTAACTCCACACTCCTGCACACGGACCCAGATAATTCCTGAACCACTTGGGTTTCTCTCTATTCACCTGTTTGGAGATGTCACATAAATAGATTCACAGCCCATGCGTTGTTTTGTTTCCAACTTTCCTCTGAGTCAGTTGTTTTTGAAGTTCATTCATGTTGTATTTCATATACTTCGTGTTCTTCTATTGGCAAATATTTTCATTGTATGTCTTTATCACATCTTGCTTTTCCATTTAACCAGTTAGAGGACATTTGGGCTGTTTCCATTTTTGTTTATTACGAATAATGCCACTAGGAGCGTTTCCCAGGTGGCTCAGTGGTAAAGAATCTGCCTGCCAAGCAGGAGATGTGCTTCAATCCCTGGATCAGGAAGACTCCGTGGAGAAGGGCATGGCAACCCACTCCAGTAGTCTTGCCTGAGAAATCTCACAGACAGAGGAGCCTGGCGGGCTACAGTCCATGGGGTCACAAAAGAGTCGGACAGGACCGAGCAATGAAACAACAGCAGTGTTGCTAGGAATGCTTGTGGACCAGTTTTCGCACGGACATATATTTTCATTTCTCTTGACCATGTACCTAAAAGTCTAACTTCTGAGTTGAAGGGTACTCTGTACCTTAAAAAGCTGCCAACCTGTCCTCCCAAACAATTGCATCATCTTGTATTCCCATGAGCAGTGCATTAGGCCTCGGTGTCTCTACATCTTGTCCAACACTGGGCATTTTCTCTTTTTACATTATTGTTTTTAGGGTGAGTGACAAATGATACCTCATTAGGATTTTATTTCCATTTCCCTAATGACTAATGATGTTGAATGGTTTTTTATATGCTGATTGGCCACTGGTATATATTCTTTAGAGAAATGTCTATTCAACTCCTCTGCCCATTATAAATTATTTGTCTTTTTATCTTGAATTATAAGTTTTTAAAAAATTCAGAACCCAAGCCCATAATCAGATATATGATTTCAAAATATTTTTTTCTCCTAGTCTTTGTGGTTTTTTTTCACCTTTTTATGGTGTCCTTTGAATCACAAAATTTTTAGTTTTAAGTCCAGTTTGTCCGTTTTAAATTTTATGGCTCATGTTACAGTCATCAAGACAGTATGGTACTGGCACAAAGATAGAAATATAGACCAATGGAACAAAATAGAAAGCCCAGAGATGAATCCACGAACCTATGGACACTTTATCTTCGACAAAGGAGGCAAGGATATACAACGGAAAAAAAACAACCTCTTTAACAAGTGATGCTGGGAAAACTGGTCAACCACTTGTAAAAGAATGAAACTAGAACACTTTCTAATACCATACACAAAAATAAACTCAAAATGGATTAAAGATCTAAATGTAAGACCAGAAACTATAAAAGTCCTAGAGGAGAACATAGGCAAAACACTCTCCGACATAAATCACAGCAGGATCCTCTATGACCCACCTCCCAGAATATTGGAAATAAAAGCAAAAATAAACAAATGGGGCCTAATTAAACTTAAAAGCTTTTGCACAACAAAGGAAACTATAAGTAAGGTGAAAAGACAGCCTTCAGAATGGGAGAAAATAATAGCAAATGAAGCAACAGACAAAGGATTAATCTCAAAAATATACAAGCAACTCCTGAAGCTCAATTCCAGAAAAATAAATGACCCAATCAAAAAATGGGCCAAAGATCTAAACAGACATTTCTCCAAAGAAGACATACAGATGGCTAACAAACACATGAAAAGATGCTCAACATCACTCATTATCAGAGAAATGCAAATCAAAACCTCAATGAGGTACCATCACATGCCAGTCAGAATGGCTGCTATCCAAAAGTCTACAAGCAATAAATGCTGGAGAGGGTGTGGAGAAAAGGGAACCCTCTTACACTGTTGGTGGGAATGGAAACTAGTACAGCCACTATGGAGAACAGTGTGGAGATTTCTTAAAAAACTGGAAATAGAACTGCCATATGACCCAGCAATCCCACTTCTGGGCATACACACCAAGGAAACCAGATCTGAAAGAGACACGTGTACCCCAATGTTCATCGCAGCGCTGTTTATAATAGCCAGGACATGGAAGCAACCTAGATGCCCATCAGCAGACGAATGGATAACGAAGCTGTGGTACATATACACCATGGAATATTACTCAGCCATTAAAAAGAATTAATTTGAATCAGTTCTAATGAGATGGATGAAACTGGAGCCCATTATACAGAGTGAAGTAAGCCAGAATGATAAAGACCAATACAGTATACTAACGCATATATATGGAATTTAAAAAGATGGTAACAATAACCCTATATGCAAAACAGAAAAAGAGACACAGATGTGCAGAACAGACTTTTAGACTCTGTGAGAGAAGGCAAGGGTGGGATGCTCATAGAGAACAGCATTGAAACAAGTATACTATCAAGGGTGAAACAGATCACCAGCCCAGGTTGGATGCATGAGACGGGTGCTCAGGGCTGGTGCACTGGGAAGACCCAGAGGGATGGGATGGAGAGGGAGGCGGGACGGGGGATCGGGATGGGGAACACATGTAAATCCATGGCTGATTCATGTCAATGTATGGCAAAAACCACTACAATATTGTAAAGTAATTAGCCTCCAACAAATAAAAATAAATGGGGAAAAAAACACAAAAAAGAAAAAAAAAATTTATGGCTCATGTTATCAGTGTCATATCCAAGAAAGTATTGCCTAAACCAAACGCATGAGGGCTTACCTGTTTTTTCCCAAGAGTTTGATATTTTTAGATCTTACACTTAGTTCTGTGATCCATTTTGAGTTAACTTTTGTGCATGGTGTGAGGTAGGGGTTCATATACATCTTGTGTATAGATGCCCAACTATCACATCATCATAGTACCCTGAACTTCTGGGTACTGTGTGCTCAGAGCGTAAGTGGGTCTGAGAATTCTTTGTGGCAATGAAGTGAGGTTTGCTAAAGGGTGTAGGCCAGGTGTCCCTGCACTTGTGTATTGTCGACAAGGACAGACTTATCCCCACAAAGATGGTGAGCAAGCTTACTTCATGGAATTGTTGACACACAGCACCTAGCACATGCATGTCAAACAGGAGAGTGAGAACATGTTTCCTCTATGGAACTGCAGTTTTAAAAATCTTTGTCTCAAGATAGTGTAGACATCTATCTACAATTTCTCTGGGGAGAAGGATATGTATGTGGTGGGGTGGCAAGGGGGGGGATATGTTTAACATATCAGTTTACTTGGGGTTAGTTTTTTTAATAATATGATAAAAGATCTTTTTTCTCCTCAAGTGATGACTTCAGAAGTAATTTTGAATACTCTTTCTGTTGTGTGGTATGTTTGTGGAAGAAAAAATTTCACCACAATAAGTAAGGTGAGCACACTTTAATCATGTCATATTCAGGACTGTGTTATTATGAAGTCGACTGATATAAACAATTTTCTGTCTGTACTAATGCAGAATGCACAAAAATCAAGAACAGTAAAATTTATATGATGGGCCATAGTACAACCAGAAAAGTCCTGAAAAGTCATAGACTCATTACTTCTTATTATGTATGTATCCCTAACCACCTCCCATTAAAAACCAACAAAACCAGAACATGAGAACTTAATTTTCCCACCATTTGAGAACTGTGAGTGGCCAGAGGAGTTCCAATATCCTACAGAGTTATACTGGATTTTTATCACATCTTGAGGGCAAGGTGTCTTGTGTGTGTGCTCAGCTGTGTCCTACTTTTTGTGATCTCATGGACTGTAACTGCCAGGTTCCTCTGTTTATGGAGTTTTCCAGGCAGTAATACTGAGCGGATTACCATTTCCTACTCCAGGGGATCTTCCTGACCCAGGACTCCACCCCGTCTCTTGTGTCTCCTAGACTGGCAGGTGGGTTCTTTAGCACTACATCACTTGGGAAGCCCCACAAGCTGGTGAAGTGCATCCTTATACATATTGAAGTAATTTTGGCTCTTTTAAAATAGACTGTTAACTATTTTACCAATAGTAAACTTTTCAACTATATTTTAGTATCTGTTGATGTTACTCGTGTTACTTATATGTTGGAATATATTCTGAAAAATTACCAGACAAGGAGCAGGGAGAGAGATGCCAAAGGAAAACGCAAGATCTCCAGTTGTCTGGGAAGTTAAAGAGGATAAACTGTCCTGTGCTTTGGTTGGAACCTGGAGTCTCTGCTCTGGAAGAGGAGTGGGAGGATAAGCATCACTAATTACTTCTATGTTGGAAAACTTGCTTTCTTCAGCCAGCAGAGTGCATTTTTGGCATATTTTTTAATGTAGTTTTTTTGAGCTTTGCAGTTTATGGAAATCCTACCCACATTCTGCAAACAGATTGGCTTCTGGTATTTGTTGCTGATGCAAAATTACCCCCACTTTCTTTGTTTTCACAGGTAGTTTAGTGTGAAGTTGGTTTTGACTACATATCAGACAGAAGCCACTTTAAACTGGAAAAGGATTCACATTTGGTGCCAAAACAACCACTGGGCATTCACTGATAAATTATTTGCTTTCTAATGAGTTATACAAAATGAAAATGGCTTCATTTTAAAGTGAAACACATTTATTATAGAACAGCAGTTTATAAAACATATTCCCTTGGTTTCTTATCCTCTATCCTGGGCTTAAGAATGTTCTTATTTATTTTGTTAAAATCGCAGGGAAGAAACCCCCCATCAGTATTGAAACGAGATTTATAATAAAACAGAGCAGGTATAAGTTTTGACACGTTCAATGCAGACACATTTCTCTTTGCCTGTGTCTCAACTCTAATCAGGATCCTTTGTTGAACAATGAAAGATGGGTCAAGCCCACTATTTTGTAAGCATGTGCACATCCAGAGCCTTCATAATATTAGTTAAAATCAATGTGCTGCTTTTTTAATTATTGCTCATGGTACAAAGCAGGGAAGGCTCATTTAGGAACAGATCGATATTGGAAAGGGATTGGTAGATGGCAGAGCAGTACATCAGGCTGCTTGATGTAAAAATCATTGGGTCTGTTCTGCGGTGGTTTAGGGTTATCAGTCTGGTTAGCCTCCAGCTGGTGGGGGGCAAGGTAATAGGTGAGCTTTCCAGGAGCCAGCACCCCTGCCGGGTCTGCAGAAGGAGCTGCTACCCGGCACGTGGCATCCCACACACATGTTCAAAACAGAGACTGTTAGGACCACACGGCTCTGTCTGGCGTGCATTGATCATGTGCAGCAAAGTTTGGACAGTAGTTGGGGAGTCATCTTCTCTATTCTTCTTTGAGTGGATATATATATTTTTAAAGCTCCTGGATTTTGATGGCCAGGTAGATGATCACTTGCTCTGAGGACAACATATATGTGCAAATAGGCAGCTAGTTCTCCGGTAGAAATGTGTGTGTGTGTGGAGGAGACAGGGGAGCCAGGGGTGGGTGGAAATTTCCACCTCGGGCAGGGCCAGTGCAGCTGGACCACGTGGGCACCACCCTGCACTTCTAGTTCCTGTTTTTGTCTCACATGTTGATACAGAAAGCATGCTGATGGAGCAAAACATCCCATAAATGCACACGCTGTCGTGACTGCAACGCTGCAGTCCACACGGCAGGGGTTCTAACCCCGCTCCTCTTAGCAGACGTACTTTTTCCGATGGAGACTAGACTACGGAGTCACTGATACAGCTGAGTTGTTTCAGATAAGAGGATTATGCCACGTTTGTACCTGTTTTGATTATTATTATTTTAAATCAGTGGCAGATGCTTCAGGGAGTAATGTGGTGAGGTTAGACCATGCCTTGGGAGGACGCTGTGTAGCTTTGATGGCAGAGATAGAGAGGAGGAGGCATAGAGGCTCAGGGGAGGCTCAGGGGGAGATGCACAGTGGGGAGGCTGGGAGGCTGGGGAGAAGGCTCGGGGAGGGGGGCTCTGGGGGAGGTTGGAGGGGAGTCTCAGAGGGAGGCTCTAGGGGGGAGCTGGGGGGGAGGCTGAGGGGGAAGGCTCTGGGGGAGGCCGGGAGGAGGCTCTGGGGGAAGCTCTGGGGGAGGCCGGGGAGGGGGAAAGGCTGAGGGAGGAGGCTGGGGGGAGGCTCAGTGGGGAGGTTGAGGGGATGATGTGGGGGCTGCGTTCCAGGGGGCAGCCCCTGAGAAGGAGCTGGTGGCACCTGCACCCCCATCTGGCCATCTGGGGAGGCTCACCTGTGTGGCCAGCCCTCCACCTGGTCCTGGGCTCATGCTCATCACTGGCAGGATTGATTTCCGGTCACCACTGACCCAAGCTTGATTGACGAACCTCCATTTTTTTTTTTTTTTCACATTTTAATGATTGTGTGCTCTTTATTCTAATTTTTTTTTCTTTGACTAATCATTTGACTGATCAATTAGCTTGACGTTGACTCCTGACCAACATTAAAAGTAATTAAAAAAAAAATAAGAGACTAAGGTCAGGTATTTGAGCAAAATAGAAAAATCATAAACCCCTGAAAGAAGATTTGCTATGTTGATATGTGTGTGTATACATAGATACACACAATATTTGGAATGTCTACGGGAAACTTTCACACATTGTAGTTCACAATTTTACGTTAAGCAGTGAAATGCGAAGAATACATATAACAGCTTTGGTAAAATATGTAAATAAGTATCAGCAAATAAAACACAAGGATAAAGATGCAGCAGTGTTCCTACTTTAAGGGATCCTAATACAGCCCACAGGGTCACAAACATTCGGACACTACTGAGTGAACATGCAAGTGGTATGTAATGTAAAAGATAAAAGTTATGAATATATATTAGTGAAAGTGAAGCCGTGTCCGACTCTTTACTACCCCACGGACTGACTATAGCCTACCAGGCTCCTCCTTCCATGGGATTTTCCGGGCAAGAATACTGGAGTGGGTTGCCATTTCCTTCTCCAGGAGATCATCTCGACCCAGGGATTGAACCCAGGTCTCCTGCACTGTAGGCAGACACTTTACCATCTGAGTTACTCCTTAATCTGTTTCAAAAAAATATTCTTTGTCTTTCAAAATACTCATCACAAATTGCATTTAAATGTTGATCTCCTCTAACACACGCAATTAATCCATGTTAAACGGGAGTTCCCTCTCTCTCTCTGTCTCTTGTTTTTTGCCCCCATATTTTTTGCCATCATATTTAACATGTACATATATTAATAGAATACATATATATTAGCTTAGACATCTAGCTGTCTCTTTTCATGTGTGTATGCAGTCTATCTCTTCCTTTCAATTTACCTAAGAACTTACTTCAGAAAATGAGAAACTACCTGAATGATGAGCCTTTCAGCCTCACACTGAGGTGAAATGGTTTAATAGATCACTACTGTGATAGAATTTTGATTTATCTTTTTATTAGAAATACTTTATAAGATGTAATACCAGGTTACACTAAGATCTGTTCCAAGCAAAGGTAGAATATGAAAGAGTAACTAAATTTTTATAAAAACTTGACAGGAAAGCACCTTCATTTAGTTGAGTTTACATGGTGAAAAATTTTAAAAAAGACAGATGGTAGAAGCCATCACATTCATGATAGATTTGGAAGTAACACCAGACACAATAAGAGAGGCAGAGTTTTGACAATCAAATAGAATTATTAAAGCAACAAATTTGAAACTATTAAAGAAGTTAAATTAAGTCATTTGTGTGTGACACCCTTACAAAATTACTTATCATCCAATGTTTATCAAGTGCCAACCACCCATGAAGCACTGTAGCAGCATAGTCATACATGGGGCTTACAAGCTAGTGAAATTTCTACCACACAAAAAATAATTCTCTATGTGTGCTTCCAACAATCTGCTGAACCAAGATAGCATAAAAATATTCTTAGTACGAATCCCTAACAATGTTAAATAAGCTGCTAAATAAAGTTACTTTAACTGTAATGCAGATCTTACAAAAATATACCAACAACAGAGAACTAAGAATCAAGTCATCAGTATGAAAGACGATGCTAGAATCCATGGTGGAGTAGAGATGGTGGAGGTGATGGACATGGTGATGGTCAAAATGGTGGATGAAGTGGTGGTTATTATGTAGAATTCATCACCTGTAATGACACAGAAGGTAAAGTCTTCAGCTTGCTGAGGTAGAAGGCTGTAAATGGTATTAGTACAAGACTTTTTGCCAGAGCCCTTGAAAGGTTACTTTTATTAACTTGATTAAAAGTTTTGACCAGAAAAACTGTATAGCAACTGACTCAGAGAATCCACAAAGAATTTTTATACTTTTTCCAGGCTGATGGTGAACATCAACTAGAGGATTCTCCTAAGAATTAAAATCATGGATCTGTATTTCTCATGGGTTGGTTGGGTATTAGCATTCTACTCACTAAGTGGAGAAAATATGATGATGTAGGGCTACTAATAACCTCATATGATCAAGTTTAAAAATTTTTGTGAGGTATATTTGCACAATTCAGACTACACAATTTATACAGGAAAAGCAGCCCCCTTTACAGATGAAAATACAGTCAAAATTGAAAAACTCACTAGAAATCAGTATAACACAAGATCCCAGAGACACAACCAATAGCATTAAAAACATATAAAAACACATACCTTTAGGTTGTATCTCCTTGAAGTTGAGTTGAAGAGAGTTGAAGGGACTCTCAAGAGTCTTCTCCAACACCACAATTCAAAAGCATCAAATTCTTTGGTGCTCAGCTTTCTTTATAGTCCAACTCTCACATCCGTACATGACTACTGGAAAAACCATAGCTTTGACTAGATAGACCTTTGTTGGCAAAGCTATGGTTTTTCCAATATTTAAAATAACTTTATTCAGAAGAGAATCCCATTCCTATTGCTTCTTTCAACATTATACTAGAGATTTTAGGCAAGAAAAAAAAATAAATAAAAGCATCCATATGGAAGACTGTGATGTGAAACCTTGAGGACAACATGATCATTTATGTAGAAAATTCAGTGGAGTCTGCTGAAAAGTAACTAGAACTGACTGGTAATATTGGTAAGGTTGCAGGATAAAAGATCAATATACAAAAATCCATTGAATTTCTACATACTAGCAGTGAACAGTTGATAATTGAAATAAAAATGTCATTCACAATAGGATCAACAATGAAAAACTATTTAGGGATAAATTCAACAAAAGATGCACAACACCTGTGCCCTGAAAAGGCTGATGAGAGAAACTGACAAAAAATTTGAAAAAATAGTTGTTATACAATGTTCATGCATCAGAAGAGTCAATGTACTTAAGATACCGATTCTCCTCAAATTGATTTACAGATTCAACCTTGCCAGTTAAAATCCCATGAGACTTTTTGTAGAAATCAATAAATTGATTCTAAAATTCATATGGAAGTGCATAGGACCTAAAACAACTTTTATAAAGAAGAACTAAGTTGAAATATTAACTCATTTCAAGCCTTATGAAGTCAACTTAACTAAGTCAGTGACATATTACTGTCAGGGTAAACAAAGGATAGAACAGAATTTATTGTTGTTCAGTTGCTAAGTTGTGTCTGACTCTTTGCCACCCCATGGACTGCAGCATACTAGGCTTCCCTCTCTTCCACTATCTCCTGGAATTTGCTCAAACTCATGTCCATTGATTTGGTGATGCCATCCAGTCATCTCATCTTCTGTTGTCCCCTTCTCCTCCTGCCATCAAGTTTTCCCAGCATCAGGGTCTTTTCCAATGAGTTGACTTTTGGCATCAGGTGACTGAAGTATTGGAATATCGACATTTTAGGAATCAGTGAACCAAAATTGATGGGAATAGGCGAATTTAATCCAGATGACCATTACAGAATGGGATACTTGCACCATTTGATGGAGAAGGAAAAATGCACATCAGTGCTCTGTCCTAACTGCATGAATAACGTCCCAGAACAGACGTAGGTGAAGCAGGCGCTAAGTGAGGCCAGCGAGGTCAGTGCAGACATCAAGGAGCCCTGTCCCCTCTGGGCACATGGCTGTTGGAGGGACATGCAGAGCAGATGGAATGGCATTGAGAAACTGATAAATACAAGAATCCCCTGGCCATCGCAGAATTATCCACATCCCAGAGTATCAACAATTCTGGGATGTAGGTAAACAATATTATGAGAAAACTAGCTACTTAAATACAAATAGTAGAATAAAAGAAGGTAAATTAATTAGCTTAGTAACCAAGCCAAGAAGTTAAAATGAGAACAGAGTAAACCCAAAAGGATTAAAGAAATAATTAGCTTAAGAACAGAAAACAGTGTTGAATAGGGAACAAAAATAAAATGGAGAGGATCAACCTAAGCAAAACGTGTTCTTTCAAATAAATGATAAATTGGGCAGGTTTGTTTTTAAAAAGAGAGAAAAGGCCCACAAAAATATGCATATTGGATTATAAAGGGAATATGTAACTACAGTGGAAAACTTTAACAATTAAAAGAAAAGATAATTATATTATTAATAATATAATTACAGCTAATTAATTATATATAAAGAAATATATATTCTGTATAAAGTTACTTATTTGTATTTTACATGTATATATAAAGTTTATCTGTATAATCATTATATATAAAGTTTACATATAGCCTTTACATATAAAAAACTTCATGTATATTATATAAGGAACTCATTACCTATAAACATTTTATGATGTATATATAATATCAATTTCATATAATTTAATATATATTTTTTAGAAAAATGGGCATTAACAAAGCTGATGCTGATTTTTGACTAACAGAAGTAGGATTTTGATTTTCTGTATATTTAATATGCTTTATTGTTGTTTAGTGGCTCAGTCGTGTTTGCCTGTGACCCCACGGACAGTAGCACACCAGGTTCCTCTGTCTGTGGAGTTTGCCAGGCAAGCACACTGGAGTGGGTTGCCCTTTCCTTCTCCAGGGGATATTTCGAATCCAGGGATCAAACCCAGGTTTCCTGCGTTGCAGGCTGAGTCTTTACCGCTGAGCCACAGTGGAAGCCAAATATGCTTTATACTTAATTTTTAAAATTATTTTAGTGACTATGTAATTAAGTTATTTTTAAAGAAGAAAACCAGAATTTCTCACAGGAATGCTGCTCGGGTATGTCAGGGCAGTGTCTCCCCAGGTGAGCGTGGGGCTCTGGGAAGGCGGGAGTTTCAGCCTTAGTGAGGGGGTGAGCAACTGGAGGGTGGGCAGGTAGAAACCTGGGCCGAGAGGGCAGGTGCCGGGCAGGTCAGAACAGGGGCTCTAGAGCGGAGGAAGCCGGAGCGGCCGGCACACCGCAGGGCCAGGGCGCAGTTTTAGGAAACCTGCCTGACATGTCCCCTCTTCCCTTCGCTGACTCACCCCCCAGGGCTGCCTGCCTTTTCTGTGCCCTGACTTCTGCTTTAGGAAAAACTGCACCCCTGAGATGCTGCCCGCCAAGGTGTCCCGGGAGGACCAGTCTCTCCCTTGCCAGCTGCACGACCACCAGTGGGCTCACCATCCTAGCAGGCATCTGCCCTCCTGGGCTTGGGGGCCCTGCAAGCACAGAGAAGAGCTGGTCCCGGCTCCTGGTCCACGGAGGATCTCAGTGCTTGCAGAACTCCTCTCCTGGAGCTACACCCTTATTGATATCGCCATTTTTCACCAAGGAGGTGTAACATCTTGAAACAAGTTGCCCAGGTCACACAAGGACTGCAGAGGCAAGACTTGAAACCACGCAGTTTGCCCTTCGGAGTTTGCGTGCCTGAAAGGGAACAGGACATTAAGCAACCACCACTGTAGCTGGAGGCCTGTTTACTATTATTATTTTTTTTCCATTTTAATGCATCTCAGAATTTCCAGAGAAAGCTTGTTAGACTACAGGTTTGCCGTCTGGCTGATAAGGTTTGGCTCCACAAAGAACATGGAAGCTTGTGAGGAGGACTGAGGGGCTCATTGCCGCTCTGATGTTGCACTTTTATTGTTGGGGGCCTGGAGCTTCTCTCTGTGGCTTTGGTGGCATGTGGACTGATGCAATATTGAATTGTGAGGAGTAAACCCTATTTTAGACTTGATGAGAGGGTATATCTCACTATAATTACCTAGAGTAAAAATAAAAAGAAAAGAAAAAAGAGCTGGAATGATTTGATTAGCAAAATAAATAACATAATATTGGATTGCAACCAAAAATACAAAATAAATATTCATGGCTATATACTGGCTTCTCTGGTGGCTCAGTCAATAAAGAATCCACCTGCAATGCAGGGGACCCAGGATACATGGGTTTGATACCTGGTCAGAAAGATCCCCTGGAGAAGGGCATGGCTTCCCACTCCAGTGTTCTTGCCTGGAGAATCCCATGGACAGAGGAGCCTGGTGGGCTACGGTTCATGGAGTCATCACTTAGTGACTAAACCACCACCACCGCCTTGTGACTGTGTGTTGATACAATACGTGATTGAAACATTCACAAATGGGGAGGAAGGGGTCAACATCCCATGTGGAAGAATTCCGAATTGTCTCTGTGGAGACTCTGTCTGAGGAAGTGGAGAGTGAGCCCCATTGCTTAGTTGTGGGCTTGTAAATAGCTCAGCACACCAAGAAGGAAAGCAACAGCAGCTTCGTGGTGCATGGATCCGACAAGCACCACTCTGCCCGCTGGTCCAGGGCAGCATCAAAGATGATACGGCATGTGGATGGGATGCATCTTGATGTGAGGTGATGGAGATGGTGCATATGCTCTGGTCCTCCTTTCCCCAAATCCACAAACCCTATCGTCAGGGGAGGGGCAATAAAGGGGGAGGAGATGAAGAGGTAAAACTATTATGGATAGAATAAGCTACAAAGATATATTGTACATATTATGTCATAATATATAATAATAGCAATATATTATACCATATTAAATATGTTATACTAGATATCAATAGATATCAATAGATAACACAGATATAAGCGGAGTATAACCTTTAAAATTTGAGTCACTATATTGTACACCTGCATCTTATACCATGTGGTACATCAACTGGTTAAAAAAAGAAAGAGAAAACATCAAATTCCAACAAAGGAGCCCCCTTCTCTATAAGCAACCAGGAGTCCAGAGAGTCAGCAAGGACTTGTCATCAAAAACTAGGAAAGTCACAGCCAAGGAGACAAAACGACTAAATATAATGCAAGTAACATGGATGGGATCCTGGGACAGGAAAAGGACTTCAAATAAAAAACAAAGAAATTCCAGAAAAGTATGGATTTCAGTTGATAACAGTGTATCAATCTCAACCAGTTAATTGTCACAAATATGCCATACCAATGCAAGATGCTAATCAAAGGGAAACTATATTGGAATATATGGGACTCTGCTATCTTCTGAATTTTCCTTTAATGAAACTGTTCTAAAAAGTAAACTCTGTCAAAGATAAGCAAAAGAAGACTGTCTAAAATCCACATAATTTTAGAGTTTACCTTAGAACCACTGCCACTAAGAGAAGTCTTTTCATTTCATTTTTTAATTTGTTTTATAGAATTAGATGGGAGAAGGGCATTGCTAAGTTCATTGGCTGGGTAGTTGCAACAACGGACAAGTAAATTCTTAAATTTAAAAACATTGCTCCCTGGTGGACATCCTGTATACCAGCTGCCATCTGAAAATGAATTTTCCTAGCTTAGTTTTTAAGCACCTTGAAAATGGGAGCTTATAATGAAAGTGCTGACACCACCTGAAGGAGAGCAGTGTGAATGCATTGCTATAATTTATAATGTCAGCCCATATTCCAGACGCTTGCTCTATGCTCTGTGCTTTGCACAAATAGGAAAAGAAAGTACTGCAGTGAATTATTGTGCAATTAATCATTTGACCATGAGGGATTCATTTACTAATTAAAAACGCAAAAAGAGTAAATTGAAATAACCAGTGACTACTAAATCACATCTTCCGAGCGTCAGCCACGATGTAATAAATCACAGGGTATCAATCCGAGTCCTGTGCGTCCGAATACTGTACTTCCAGGCTGACAGTGTCACACCTTATGTGTGCAAATATCGCTCTCCTGCAGCAGTTTACAGCAGTTTACATCTAGGTGAATGTGTAGCTCCATTTAGATATTTCTGTGTATCTCTGACTCCAGGCACACTACTTTGGATTCTAAAAAATAAAAGCAGCCAAAGAAAAGGAAAAATTGGCATAAAAAGCAACTAACAGAAAACAGAGAAGGTTACTGACACTATATATAAGTGCATGGCTTGTTGTTTAGTTGATAAGTCGTATCTGACTCTTTGTGATCACATGAAGTGTAGTCCGCCAGCCTCCTCTGTCCATGGGATTTCCCAGGCAAAAAACACTGGAGTGGGTTGCCGTCTCCTTCTTCGGGGGATCTTCTCAGCCCAGGAATCGAATCCTTGTCTCCAGCATTGGCAGGTGTGTTCGTTATCTCTGAGCCACCAGGGAAGCCCAAGCACGTGGTTCCCTCACCCTTTAGATCGTGTTATTTGCACACTGGCACTCAGGCCTTGTACTTAAACTTGACTTCTTGCTTCTTTGACGCAGGTCACCCCTGAGGCAAATTCATTGCCCTATTCGACCTCTCCCATTTCCTCAAATTTCTCTTTGTGAAGCAGGTATGTCACCAGGCAGAGAGGCAAGATAGAATTAGATGATATAATTTTCAGTGTAATTTTGAAATATTCTCATAAGGAATTTAGTGAAACGACAAGGGGGTCAAAGCCATTCAGAACAGATCTGGTGTAAATCTCTCAGGTGCCTCTAGAAGTTTTGGGGTCTCTCAGTTCCCCCACTTTGGGGCTGGAGTGGGGGGAAACTGCCTCACCTTTCCTGAGTCTGCTTCCTTGCCGGACCCTGAGGTTCACGCAGTGCTTCCCAGACAGAGGGAGCTGGGAGCAGGAGGAGAGGACTTGAGAGACTGCTGGGGAGATGAGGGGTCCGGTGGGGAACGGAGGAGGGGAGCAGGGCTTGTCACTTACCCTGAGCCCTGAAGTAAGAGCAGAGGGAGCTTCTCCCGAGCAGGATGTCTCTGTGGAGAGCAGAGTGGGCTGTCTTGACGCCCACCCAGACGCTGCGGCGGTGTCCTTCCTGGCCTCCAGCACGTCCTCCTCACGGAGGTGGAGGGCATTCCTGCTGGGCAAGGGCATGGTTCCACGGAGAAGATGGCGTGGTGGGGGACCGGCATGGGTGGGCCTGTCCCTCAGCGTTGGACCCGGGGTTTCTGCGCACTTCATGCTGCTTGTGTGTGGTGAATTCCCACTGTGTGCCAGGCAGTCTTTCAGAGCTGGGGATGACATGGCCCCAACTCCCGGGGCTCCTACCCTCCCAGTCTATACCGTTATGGAAGAGAGAGACAAAAAGTCAACTAGACAGACATGGATGATGATGATAATGACGGGAAGGTATATAGATACGGGTGGATAGATGGATGGATGAATGGATGGATGGATAGACGGATGGATGGATGGATGGACAGATGGATAGATGGATAGATGCATGGATGGGTAGATGGATGGATGGATGAAAGATAGATAGATAGGTAGATTGGTTGATGGATACATAGATCTGATTTTCAGAAAGTTTTATAATGTGATATTACCATTATTTCTCTCAAAAACATTATTTAATTATTTATTGGGGTATAGTTGCTTTATAGTGTTGTTAGTTTCTGCTGTACAATGAAGTGAATTGACTATATATATATATATATATATATATATATATATATATGTATATCTTCCCTCTTGAATCTAGAAAAATGATACAAAGGCATTAATTTTGCAAACATAATTTTGGAAGTGATCTTAAGTATGCTCGTGATCAAGAGTTGAGACTTTGGAGATAAACTTGGGTTCAACACATCCCAAGTGGCAGACCTTGGTCCAGTGAGGGCTCAGTTCTCTGCCCCTGCTTCTGATGAGCAGTGCTTAGGACATCATGACCCCAAGGGATGTGGTGAGGAGCAAAGCAGAAAACATACAAGAAGCTTTAGTACCCAAATAAGGACTCCACAAGTCATAAGGACGGTTTCTAAAATACATTTAGTCTTTATTCTACTGCCTTTCACCTTCCTGAGCTCCCTCTTTTTGCTTCTTCACACCTGCCCTAATTTTAACTTTTCCCTTGTTATCTGTCTTCCACTTCCTTTCCCCATTTCTCGGCAGCAGGTCACTCATGTTTATTACACTTTCATCTCCTCTTGCTTCCCTCCCTGTGCCGATCCTTTCTGACAACACACAGCACAATAAAAAGTCCATTAGTGTTAGCTGAGTGGCTAAAGATTATTGTACATAGGAAAGCTGCAGACAAAATGTATTTAGACTTTCAAAAATCCTTCGATAAGATTTTATACTGAATGTCATTAAATATCCATTCATCAAGGGACTGGAAACTGATTTTCTTGGATCCCTAGAGGTCAGGGTTAGAATTAATGTTACTTAATAGCTTCATAAATGCTCCCAAGAAGCAAATAGACCGTTTTGGCTTCATTTTGTTTGTTTTAGCTTTTTAAAGTGGTATTCTGACCTTATGGGTAATTCTTCATGATTATGAAACACAAAATTAGAGTCAGGTTGCCTGACTTCTAGTTTGAGAATTTCTCTAACAATCAATCAAAGGTATAGGAAATCATTTCAGTTTAGGGTATCATTTCAAGTCTGCAAGGCGAGGATGGTGGCAGAGAGTATGGTCCAATGACAGAAAACTCCCTTTCCAAATGAATTTGTAGGTATCTCTTTAACTGTGTCTACATTTATGTAACTTTCTTATTTAAAGTTGCTGGGAAATATGAAGGCTATAGAATAAACCACAGGAAGACTTTCGCTTCTAATGCCTTCAACCATCATTTCTATAACATTGACATATTTCTGTACTGATTTCTTTGGTCATTCCTTTCTTGAGGACTAGGTTTTAAAATCCAGCCATCTAAAAAAATAAAATAAAATAAAATCCAGCCATCTTTTTGACTGTATCTTCCCATCTTTAAATCCCACTGGCAGTTCAAATTCAGTGGTCCAGGATAAACGTACTTTCTCTCTGCATGCCCCAGACTTGTGTTCCCTCTGCAGTTCTTATCTGCAGAATGTCATTTCTCAAGAGCAGGGGTGGATTCAGAGCCTCCTGTGAAGATGTCCATTTCCTTCCCTTAAGGCACTTTTGTTCTGGACATGGTAGTGTGTGCAGTGGCTGAGTGATAAAGCATGTAAAAATAAAGGAATTGGAGAAAGGCCCCAACTGCCTGGACTCAAAATTGAGCACAGTTGTGATGAGAACTCTGTTATAAGGCAGACAGGAAAGGGGAATGTCAGGACCTCCTCAGAGCTGTCCGTATCCACAGCCAGCTGTGTCTGTCTGAGACACTGTCTGACCACTATGTGCTGGGAGCTATAGTCAATGCTCCAAGGCAGAATGAGGATAAAATAAAAGAAAGATAAGCATAGAAAAGTGATCATGGACCCAGTATTCAGCACACATTGCTCAGGATATTCATATGTGGTTAGCTAACAGATTTGTGGGTCAGAAAACTGGTTATCAGCCTGGCTAGATAGCAGTACAAAACCGTCTATTTCCTAGGAATTATATTCACGATCCCCCCTCTTACATTATACACAGAGTTTCAGGGATCCTAAAGTTGTGAGATCAGGAAAGGATAAATGATATGACCTAAATAATACCTTCATTCTAAAATATCTTTGGAGATTAGTACATCATCAACTTATTTAAAAAATAAAAACAACAAGAAAAATAGAAGCATATAAAATTTTTAAAAACATATTTTTATGTATTTAAAGTTTGGAGTACATATATTTATATTTTTTAGAAAAAAAGACACAGAAAAACTCACTTTTTTGCAGACCTGAAAACAGAACCAGTTCTCAAGACACTGAATTTAACAGAGTCATTGATCATGTGGGGAGATCTATTTAAAAAGTTCGGAGCCAATAAGCTTTTAAACATCAGCAGAGGAAATCTGCCTGAGGGTCTTGAAAGGGTTAATATATCTTTTAAATCCTCCCCACCCTCAAAAGGGCAATTTACTCTTTTCTCTGCAAGACCATTAAGTTCACACTTACCACTTTCATATATTTTCAAATAGTCCCCAAAGGGATGACTCAATAGATCTAAAAACACTAAAATCTAAACTTATGAAATGCCTTTTAAGCATAAGTATGATCTTTATTCCCTTAAAACATTGCTTGTCACAAATACACTACATTTTCTCACCATCTAACTGTCTACCAGCTCAGAAGCAATTCAAATTAAGGTTAGAATTTCCAAGAAAATTCTGGAACATTAACATATTTTCTTCCAAATTGTCAAGAGTTGAAATTAACCTTTATTGGTGGTCAATCATATATTATTATTTGTCAATTATGATTTGACCAATTGTGGTTTTATGCCCATGGGTGGCAGATTAAGACAATCCTAACTCGACTATTTTTTAACTTTTCCAAAGTCATATTTAAAATGTTTATCTCAGTAGCAAACACTCTTTACTACAACAAGACAGTTTTACTTTTCAGCTTCTGTGAAAATTAGTATTATTTCAGCATAATAAAAAAATAAAATAGTCTCCTTACTGCATTCAGTTGAATTCAATTCAGTTCAGCAGACATTAAGATTGAGAATCTGTTGAGTTTCAAAAGCCCCAAGTAAGGGTCTCTGAGCATGAAACCCCCAATGCTGGGCGGACCTGGGGTTTGAGCAGAAAGAGGGGAGGAGAAACAGTCTTTTTGAAATATTTAGTGTCAACACTGCCTTTTTTCCCCTAGTAGACATCGTCCAGCAGAAAATGCCAGTGGATTTTTAAAAACAGAAACGAGAACAAAATGTAAAGTAAGTGTGTAGAAATCAAAATACTGAAACAACTCAATACAGGTGGCTGTTGTGTTAATTTTATTTCTCATAGCAGATACAGTTCTTGTTATTGCATGGCTACTACAAATTGGTGCATGTTTACTATACTTGTTAAAACTGAAGCAAAAATGAACATTGAAGACCAAGGCAGGCTGAAACACATGGTCGGTGTCCAGGCCCACATTTTTTTTATTTTGATGAATAACTGTTGAAGAGCTGTCCTCCTCTTTATGTTCCTTGGATTCTTTATCAGGGAAGGGGGTAGAAATTAGCATTTATTGATCAGCTGCTATGTTTCAGGTGCTATGATAAACAACTCGGATGTGCGCTATTATGTTGAGCAAGAACTCTTGCCCTGCCTTGTAAGTGGAGAGAGTGTTCACCCCAATTTTTATTATAAGAAAATGCAGATTCCAAATGGTCAAAAGCCACACCTTTCTTTGGCACATGTCGGCGCTGATATTGGAATCCAGGCTCCAAAGACAAAGAGAGAGAAAAATATCAATAATTACCTTTCTCCCCTCTTAAAAGTGCCCAAGATCAAAGAGGTGACGCTGGGAGTGTATACGATTAATATAGAAAGTTTCATATATTCTTTATAAATGTGCCTCAGTAATATACTTACGGATTTCCTTGTACTCCAGTGGTTAAAACTGAGTTTCCAGTGTAGTAAGGGCTTCAGGTTTGATCCTTGGTCTGGGAACTAAGATGCCTCTTGGCACAGACAAAAATAATAATCATAATAATATACTTAAAATTAAATAAGTCCTTACAAAGGCAGAAGACTTGATTAGATACTAACTTTAAAATGTTGTCTTTCAATGTTATAAAAGTGCCAGTTATTAGAGTTAAGTCTAGATCTGTATTTTGATAATCTGTCCTTTGTTTCCATGTTTATAATACATCCTATTTTCTTTCTCACTGTCATCCATTACACATTTGAACACTTCAAAAAATCATCATATTTAGCAACTTGTAGGGCTTATACCTGGTAATTTCACCTTCTCATTCACTTGAGGATAATTTCCAACAGGGCAGGTTGCTCTTCAGAGACGTTGACAGAAATCACAAATTTTTGACAGCTGTCCCTTGGTTCTCACGGGAACTGGTTCCAGGACCACAGCAGACACCAAAACCCACAGGAGCGCAAGTCCACACCTGGCCCTCTGCACCCAACGTTCTGCATCCTCAGAGTCAAGCACAAGCTATAAACACGTGTAGTCCAGGACTGTGAGATCCAGAGCGAGGGAGCCAGGGGCACAGACGGCCGATCGCATTTACTTTGTTTCTTAAACAATTTGAAAGACCTCCTTTCCCTTCACCTTCCTCCGTCTTTATTTTTGGCTGAGCTGGGTCTTCATCACTGTGCACGGGCTCTCTCTAGTCGCAGGGAGCAGGGGCTACTCTTCGTGTGGTGCTCGGGCTTCTTATTGTGGTGGCTTCTCTCGTTGCAGAGCTTGGACTCTAGGGCACACTGACTTCAGTAGCTGTTGCACATGGGCTTAGTTGCTCCATGGCATGTAGAAGCTTCCTGGACTAGGGATTTAACCCGTGTTCCCTGCATTGGAAGGTGAGTTCTTATCCACTGCACCACCAGGAATGTACCCCTCAATCTTTTATAATCACCACTACCGATACCAACACCATCATCAGCAATACCTGGACCATCACCACCACCACCTCCACCACCATCACCACACAACAGCCTACAGCACCATCATGACCAACACTTCCCCCAGGATCTCCACCACTACCACCACCACCTCTGTCATCAACATAACAGCCAAGAGCACCATCACGCCCAACACTTCCCCCAGGATGGCCACCACTACCACCACCACCTCTGTCATCACCATAACAGCCAGCAGCACCATCACGACCAACACTTCCCCCAGGATCTCCACCACTACCATCACCACCTCTGTCATCACCATAACAGCCAAGAGCACCATCACGACCAACACTTCCCCCAGGATCTCCACCACTACCATCACCACCTCTGTAATCACCATAAAGGCCAACAGCACCATCACAAACAACACTTCCCCCAGGATCTCCACCACTACCACCACCACCTCTGTCATCACCATAAAGGCCAACAGCACCATCACGCCCAACACTTCCCCCAGGATCTCCACCACTACCATCACCACCTCTGTCATCACCATAACAGCCAAGAGCACCATCACGCCCAACACTTCCCCCAGGATCTCCACCACTACCATCACCACCTCTGTCATCACCATAAAGGCCAACAGCACCATCACGACCAACACTTCCCCCAGGATCTCCACCACTACCACCACCACTTCTGTCATCACCATAAAGGCCAACAGCACCATCACGCCCAACACTTCCCCCAGGATCTCCACCACTACCACCACCACCTCTGTCATCACCATAAAGGCCAACAGCACCATCACGACCAACACTTCCCCCAGGATCTCCACCACTACCATCACCACCTCTGTCATCACCATAAAGGCCAACAGCACCATCACAAACAACACTTCCCCCAGGATCTCCACCACTACCATCACCACCTCTGTCATCACCATAAAGGCCAACAGCACCATCACGACCAACACTTCCCCCAGGATCTCCACCACTACCACCACCACCTCTGTCATCACCATAAAGGCCAAGAGCACCATCACGCCCAACACTTCCCCCAGGATCTCCACCACTACCACCACCACCTCTGTCATCAACATAACAGCCAAGAGCACCATCACGCCCAACACTTCCCCCAGGATGGCCACCACTACCACCACCACCTCTGTCATCACCATAACAGCCAGCAGCACCATCACGACCAACACTTCCCCCAGGATCTCCACCACTACCATCACCACCTCTGTCATCACCATAACAGCCAAGAGCACCATCACGACCAACACTTCCCCCAGGATCTCCACCACTACCATCACCACCTCTGTAATCACCATAAAGGCCAACAGCACCATCACAAACAACACTTCCCCCAGGATCTCCACCACTACCACCACCACCTCTGTCATCACCATAAAGGCCAACAGCACCATCACGCCCAACACTTCCCCCAGGATCTCCACCACTACCATCACCACCTCTGTCATCACCATAACAGCCAAGAGCACCATCACGCCCAACACTTCCCCCAGGATCTCCACCACTACCATCACCACCTCTGTCATCACCATAAAGGCCAACAGCACCATCACGACCAACACTTCCCCCAGGATCTCCACCACTACCACCACCACTTCTGTCATCACCATAAAGGCCAACAGCACCATCACGCCCAACACTTCCCCCAGGATCTCCACCACTACCACCACCACCTCTGTCATCACCATAAAGGCCAACAGCACCATCACGACCAACACTTCCCCCAGGATCTCCACCACTACCATCACCACCTCTGTCATCACCATAAAGGCCAACAGCACCATCACAAACAACACTTCCCCCAGGATCTCCACCACTACCATCACCACCTCTGTCATCACCATAACAGCCAACAGCACCATCACAAACAACACTTCCCCCAGGATGGCCACCACTACCATCACCACCTCTGTCATCACCATAAAGGCCAACAGCACCATCACGCCCACCACTTCCCCCAGGATCTCCACCATTACCACCACCACCTCTGTCATCACCATAACAGCCAACAGCACCATCACGCCCAACACTTCCCCCAGGATCTCCACCACTACCATCACCACCTCTGTCATCACCATAAAGGCCAAGAGCACCATCACTCCCAACACTTCCCCCAGGATCTCCACCACTACCACCACCACCTCTGTCATCACCATAAAGGCCAAGAGCACTATCACGCCCAACACTTCCCCCAGGATGTCCACCACTACCATCACCACCTCTGTCATCACCATAACAGCTAACAGCACCATCACAAACAACACTTCCCCCAGGATCTCCACCACTACCACCACCACCTCTGTCATCAACATAACAGCCAAGAGCACTATCACGCCCAACACTTCCCCCAGGATGGCCACCACTACCACCACCACCTCTGTCATCACCATAACAGCCAGCAGCACCATCACGACCAACACTTCCCCCAGGATCTCCACCACTACCATCACCACCTCTGTCATCACCATAACAGCCAACAGCACCATCACAAACAACACTTCCCCCAGGATGGCCACCACTACCATCACCACCTCTGTCATCACCATAAAGGCCAACAGCACCATCACGCCCACCACTTCCCCCAGGATCTCCACCATTACCACCACCACCTCTGTCATCACCATAACAGCCAACAGCACCATCACGCCCAACACTTCCCCCAGGATCTCCACCACTACCATCACCACCTCTGTCATCACCATAAAGGCCAAGAGCACCATCACTCCCAACACTTCCCCCAGGATCTCCACCACTACCACCACCACCTCTGTCATCACCATAAAGGCCAAGAGCACTATCACGCCCAACACTTCCCCCAGGATGTCCACCACTACCATCACCACCTCTGTCATCACCATAACAGCTAACAGCACCATCACAAACAACACTTCCCCCAGGATCTCCACCACTACCACCACTACCACCTCTGTCATCACCATAAAGGCCAACAGCACCATCACAAACAACACTTCCCCCAGGATGGCCACCACTACCACCACCACCTCTGTCATCACCATAACAGCCAACAGCACCATCACAAACAACACTTCCCCCAGGATCTCCACCACTACCACCACCACCTCTGTCATCACCATAACAGCCAACAGCACCATCATGCCCAACACTTCTACCAGGATCTCCACCACTACCACCACCACCTCCGTCATCACCATAAAGGCCAATAGCACCATCACTCCCAACACTTCTATCAGTGTTGGATACTTCCACCAGTGTCTCCACCAACACCAATACCACATCATCAGTACCAACAGCATCTCCACCAACATCACCATCACCATCCTCCATGACACCCAATACCATTAATACCACAGGTGATACCATATCTCAGTAATACCAACAGCATCTTCACCACTGATATCATCCCTCCCTCCAGCACCACCACTAGACCATTTAAGTAGCAGAGGGAGCACCTGACTTCACTCTAGAGCTTCATTTGAGCCACTAAAAATTTCCTCCTTCTTTTTCATCTTTTCCCTAAATATCTCATGCTAAATTCATGAGTTGAGTGTGTGTTCTTTATGCATTTACTGTGAATTTTTACTAACTACCTTTTAGTTAAATTGCTATATCATTTAATCTGCTGGATTTGTTTGCTTCACTGAAAAGTAAAGAGACTTAACCTGTCCCTCTTAGCTCTAAACTTCAGATTTGTCCTTACATATTCCATAACATCTGCTCTGTGAAGTCTATAAATTTAAATTATCCAGTGCCTCTCCAGTTACCAAGGTACTTCTTAAAGTGGTCCTAAAGAATGATATTACAGCAAAACAATGGCCAATATAATTAACTGATGAAAAATTAATTGAAATTTCAAAGTTATGAATTGCATTGTGTATATGTCTATTTTTGTGATATATAGATCATACATTTATTCGAGGGGGTTTCCTGGTGGCTCAGTGTAAATAACCTGCCTGCCAAAGCAGGAGACGTGAGTTTGGTCCCTGGGTCGGGAAGATTCCCTGGAGAAGGAAATGGCAACCCACTTCCCAGTCTTGCCTGGGAAATCCTATGGACAGAGGAGTCTGGCGGGCTACAGTCCATGGGGTCACAAAAGAGTTGGACACAACTTAGTGACTAAACAGCAACAACAAGGTTTATTTGAGATTCCTTTTAGAAAAAGAAAGGGGACTTTTTTCCTTGGCATGCTTATCTCATCACATGTGTCTCCTAATTCATGCAAACACACATACACACACCTGCTTGTGTTCAAACCAAGGGTAGAGACAGCCAAAGACAGTGGATGTTCATACTTTTAAAAGGTAGTTGATGGCCTCGTCTCCCTAGTTAGTTACAAGGAAGGCACCCATGTCTCTATGCTGGGTTGTGTGGTTGACACAGGTTACACCATTTAACCAAGATTTTAAATCTGAAGTAAATCCTAACATGTAGCATGTAAATGCTCCTGAATTTGCACAGGTAAATTGTGTGTCTGGATGAGGTCACTGAGATTTAGCTCCTTCATTTACATCTCTGGGAGAGCCAAGAGTACACAGAGGAGTTGTTTAATAGTTATCTGCCATCCCCACTTGCCTTCAAACATTGTGATTTAGATAGAACTCTAATGCGTGAGAGCAACTTCTCCCCCGAGCCTTTTTCAGAATATAAATTAAGTGATATTATAACAGAAGCCCTCTCTGAGCTCAGCATAATGAATATGAACCATCATGTACTCCTGACCAAGGTCGTGGGATGAGAATGAATTACTCTATTAACATCTCTTTTAAGTAGCATTAGTGATAATAAATGAAGAGATTTGATGTAATACTGATAATATTATTCATGCAAAAATCGCATACTTTATCTTGTTAAAACAATTAAAATGTGCTTTGAGGATATTTTACACCACAGAAATATGATGCTTGAGAGCACTTATTGCACGTGACTGAATCCATCAGCATTAGCCAGTAATGCAGATAATCTGATAAAAATCGAAAAGCTGATTTGTATGCTATGCTAATTCAGGATCATCTCCTTGGCCCAAGGTACTACCCAAATGCTGCCTAAGATTGCCACAAGCTTCACTGGTGATATTAGATTAAATTCAATCCTTTTGCTTATGATTTTTTCCAAGAAATTACATCCTCCGTTCTTCAGTATAAACCCTCTTTAGCTGCTAAGCAGCCTCTAATATCACATTTTAAGCCTGGTATATTGCTGTTTGCTTCCCAGACATATTTAAGCTTTGTTGTCAGTCATGGATCATCTTACCTACATCGTGTAAGTCCATGAAAAGCAAAGATTGCCGATGTCTTTTGATAGTGACCCTATTCTCAGTACAACATTAAAATAACTTGTGTGGCTCTTGAATCTGGAATCATTACATGAATGAACACAGCAGAACCATTTTGTGGTACAGTTTGCCATGGATTAGAGTGGTTTGTAAATAAATCACATTCACCATGAGAAAAACTCTAACACAAGTACATCAGCAGGGGTTGCCTTTGTGGTCCTGGAGCTACAGAGTAGTGACAGTGGTATGACACCTTAAATGGACTAAGTGCCACAAAAGTGGACACTTAAAAATGGTTAAAGTGCTCAGTTTCACTTCTGTGAGAAGTAGGAAAAAAAGTCAGTGGCATGGGAGATAGTTCTAAGGCCGAGGGACCATCTCCTTCCCCCACCACCATGACCCACCTCATTACCAGCATCTCACTTACATGTTTCCCACACACAGGAGTTAAATGTTAGGCAGATCTTCCCAGACCGAGTGACACAGTTTCCTTCCCAGTGGGGTTCCTAACCAACAGGTCAACATTTGACCGCAACGTTCACTCCCTTCCACCCTTCTCAACACTGTTCCCTCCACTTATATACACACTATGCACACACATTTTTAGATTCTGGAGAATGAAAATATTCACAGTACATGTGTGTGGGCAGGCGGTGAGTCTAAACAGCTTCTCTTAAGGTGAGCAATCATATTGTTATGATTATCTACTAAGAATAGTGTTTAAATTATTGCAACTATAATATTGTAATATTATTACAATAATACAATCATATTATTACAATAATAACAGTACAGTAGTTTTTGTGTTATTCTCATAGAAAGCTTCATGTGCTTTGGAAGAAACAATTATCTTTAAAATCTCTCAAACACGTTACACTTGGGAAATTTTCGTATTTTAATTAAGACGACAGGGAAGCCGACTGAATAGCAATGTCTATCCCGTTTCCATCAGCTTTTTAATTATGCTTGGCATGGTCATTTCTACTTGATCCCACATAAATTTTGCACGTATAAATGGAGCTGAAGTTTCAAGACAGGGATCAGGTTTTGCATTACTGACAAAACACATATTTACATGAATGAGGCTCCTTGACTGTACGTAATTAGTCCTGAGACAGGAGGCTAATGGGATCCTCAGAGTGAGGACTTAAAGTATTAGTTTCTCATATTTATGATTAATGCTTTTCTTATCAGCCCAAGGCTCGGAATAGGATCATGTAAAGCATGTCGGGTTAAATCATTCTTTGTTACAAAATACAGACATTATACCTTGGTGAAGCCCAGAGGAAAATCTCGGCTTGCTATCTATACCTTCATCAGAAATAAGCTAAGTCAGAGACAGGAACCTTGCTTTTCATTCTTAATACTTTAAAGGATTTCCTAAGAATGGACACACTTAGAATATGGCCCTCCGGTTAGCTGTAGGCACGTCACCATAAGATGTCTGTGCTGTGTTTGCAAGCTCAGGGTTTATATTCTTACTTCATCATTTATTCACTGATAAATCAGATACATATAACAAGTGTCAAAAATCCATCAGGGACTGACAGTATGCAAGTCAGGGACTGGGGCTTCCCAGGTGGCACAGTGGTGAAGAATCCGCCTGCCAGCGAAGGGAATGCAGGAGATGCGGGTTCAGTCCTTGGGCTGGGAAGATCCCCTGGAGGAGGGCATGGCAAGCCACTCCAGTATTCTTGCCTTGGGGAATCCCATGGACAGAGGAGCCTAGAGGTTTACAGTCCATGGGATCGCAAAAGAGTCGGACACGACAGCACACATGCACACACACAAGTCGATGACTGGGGTTCTGTGGAATAATGGAATTATTTGGCGTCAATAAACTGAATTTTCCCTTTGGGAAAGGAGTCAAAATCATCTGGTTAAGGACCCCCAAACTAGATTATTTAAAAGGTTCCCAAACTTTCTCAATTCGTGGTGACCTCTAATGTCTCAGCCCTTGTTCTTCAAAGTGCATCCAGGCCAAAGAGCACAGTCCAGAGACAGATATCATGTGATACTGCTTATATGTGGAATCCAAGCAAAACACAACACAAATGAACTTATTTACAAAACAGAAATAGACCTTCAGACACAGAAAACAAATTTATCATTAACAAGGGGGAATGAAGGGGTTGGGGGCTAAAACAGGACTTTGGGATTTAAAAGGGGAACATTTAGCAGTTCAGTGTATTAAATTGTTCAAAGTGAAGGTGTTAGTCACTGAGTTGTGTCTGATTCTCCAGCCAAGGATGCTGGAATGGGTTGCCATTCCTTCTCCAAGGGAACTTTCTGACCCAGGAATCGAACCCAGGTCTCCTACATTGCAGGTAAATTCTTTACCATCTGAGCCATCAGGGAAGCCCTAGTCCAAACAACTCTATTAGTACTGATACCCTAACAACTTTGTAGCTGTTTGAAAACCTCATAAACATCGCGGTAAAAACAAGTAAAATTCTCTTCTGTTCTTCAGTTCCAGTGAGTGCCCGCAGATGGACCTGTGCCCCCGCTCGAGCTGCCCAGCTCCCAGACCTCGGCCTCAGCTCAGACCCTGTCGTGCTCAGCTTACCTGCGTCGGTTTTCACAGGCCTCCTGCTTCCCAACACAGCCACCGCCAAAACCCAGCTTCCCCGATGTATGGCATCCTTCGGAAAACAGCCCCATCCAGCATGGAAGCGCCACCCTGCCTCTGGCTTACAGTTTGTGTGACGTGGGCCTCATGTATTTGTGTGCCTTGGCCATGCTCGGATCATGCAGAGCTAGCTCATCTTCAAGGTACCGTGCAAGTCCCAGGACCCATGACACTCTGTGCATCGCAATGTTCCCTTAATTATTGCTGTGTGTCTGCTTTGGTGCTGGATGTGGGGGTCCCATATGGACTGTGCCTTCAGAGAACTCACAGCAGCTTTGCTGGGACCTCACCTGTAGCTGCTTTGGTGCAGGGAAGGGGATGGGTGGACGGCGGGAGGGGTGGGGGCAGCTCAGGGTGGGTGGAGTAGAGCCTGCAGGTGTGGCGATGATCCAGGCCAGCTAGGGAGCCAACAGACCCTGAACTCTGGGAGATGTTAGCTGTCTACAGTGTTAAATGTCTTGGATAAAAGAACACTGGAGCTCGGGGAGGGCATAGAACTTGCCCGTCATCACATCAGCAAGGGGCAGGCATGCTCGGCTGGGTCTGTGTTTTGAATTTATTCTCCTAAGGAGAACACACAGTACAAACACCTGCGTGCCTGTGTTCCTCACTTGAGAGTCAGGAACAAGCTACACAGAGGGAGTCTGCAAAGAAGAAAGTCATCTATGGTTTTACATAGATGTTTCACCTCTCCTATAATAAAAGAGATCAAAGTTTAACTAAAAGGATGATTTTCCTAAAGTTTATGTTTCCAATGAAGCTGTTCTACAGAAAATATATAGTTTCGCTAAAGACATGCAGAAACAGTCTCTGTTGATGAAACTGTTGTCTAAATAGATCAGAATTTTTAGAGGAGGATTTGGTAATAAATGTATATCAAGACCTTAAAATTCTGCACACTCTTTCACCCAAAAATTCCACTTGCTGAAACATTGTAGAATTTATCTACATTGATTTTCATCTCAGTATCACCTATAATCCTAAATTTAAAAAAAATTAAATGGAATACTGATGGTCCTTCCATTGGTTGGTTAATTGTACAGGCATCGACAGTTTTAAGAGGACTAGATATGCATAAAATATTCGTGATTTAATGTTAAATAGCAAACAAAAATTAGAAAAAATTTGACTTCCTTTTTGCAGCAAAAAGATTGTCAGTTATGCTGAAATAAAAGGAAGTTGGCACCAAAGTAATGTTAATTACTGTCTTTCTGAACCGTGGGTGGTCGAGGTGTTCTCTAAACGTCTGCATGGCGGGTGAGAAAGAGGAGACGGCAGGTGCAGCCTTGATGAAGAGCACCTTGGAGAAGAGCCGGGATGACAGCCCATGGGAGGCGAGCGGTAGAGAGAAAGCATGTGTTTGCGGCCGTGTCCTCAGTGCCCCGCACGTGGCGCCCTGTCTCGAGTAGCAGAGCCAGAGGCAGACAGAGCAGCCGCGTCTCATCAAGGACCCAACTGGGCTCCTGAGTCACAGAAAAGTAGAAACAGACTGTCGATGCCAGGCTGGCCCTTGGGCCATCAAGTCTGGTTCTGGGCTCTAAGTCCATTAGCGGAGTTAAAGGATCCGCAATCTACACTTTCAGCCGTGACCACAGGGATAAAAGGTGGCTTGGCCTGGATAAAGGTGGAGACGCCATGACTGTCTCCCCCTTTGTTACCACAGTCCAGATGAGAACAGGGACAGCAAAGATGTATGTGCACGCTGACGCAGGAATACATGCCCGGGGGAGTAATTGACATGCGAGTAAGATAAAACACTGATGACTACCTACAGAAAAAGACATTTCATATTTAAGTATTTTTCAGCATGAGAGTATATGAACACCAACAAAACAAATCATATTCCTTTATAGAATAATTTCATCTGTAATTGAAAAACTTAACAAAAAGTTAAGTCAAGGCCCATTTCCTTGAAGTTCCATTTGCAGTTCTCTAATTTGAGACGGAGAAAGATGATACATGTAATAAAGATTATTCTCTGAACTGTTTTTGAAATATTCTCATTTTTTAATATTAAAGGCAAAGGTCTATAGATATCCCTAGGTTTCAAAAATAAGTATGCTTTACTTGTATCGTGAGAGTAGAAAAATTTTGTCAACACACTTTCAAAAGACGATTTGATTTATTAAAATTATCTCTTTAAGAAGATAAAGTGGCTGAATCTCCCTTCTGCATGCTGCAGTGTTCATAGTGGATTTTGAGAGTCAAGAAGCAGGGAGTGAGCTATAAATAATCTCATCCTGCTTAAACTCCTTCTGCTCACAGCAGAGAGAGAGAAAAGGAGGGAGGGAGAGAGACAGGAGGGCTGGGGGATGGCAGAGGACAGGAGGGACGTACCCACTCCTGCTGCAGAAAACTTAATTGTAACAAAAAGCAGCGTTCTCCAATGGGTTGGAGCTTGGACTTGGGGTAGAGATTATTTGGAATGATGTGGGCATTGTTTAGACATGTCTGTGCCGGTGGCAGCTGGTGACTTTCATCTTCCTGGGTTGATGTGTGAGACCCCACCCCACCTCACTCCCCTATCCTGGGTCCAGAGTCCCTGCAAGGAGACCCGGGAGAGCCCTCAGCCTTGACCCCCAAGGCACAGTTCCGGGCGCAGTCTTCCTCATGATTCTGTCACCTCCATAGCAACTCTTAACAAGTTCTCAGGCGTTGATTTCTTTTGTTGGCATCTACAGATCCTGACTGAGCAACCAAGACTCTTTTTCATTCTGTTTCAGCGACTCTCCTGGACCATCCTCTGAAAGTCCTGATGGTTCAGGGCGCCTCGCTCCCTTCTGTCGGGAGCACTGCTCTGATGTCACTCTGCGTGTCGGTAGGACTCCCAGCATGTAGACACATCTGTCCAGGGTTACGGATCCCACATCCCATCACTTGTGTGACACCACAACCCGGTGATTTCCGAGTGCTCTGTAAGTGCCCTGCCTCACGATGCTCTGCGGAGTCCCAGGGGAAGAGCAGATGGGGTGCCAGCACCCGTGTCCTGTGCGGCTTGTCTGCTCTGGGTGGCTCTGGGTGGCTTCGTCCGCCCCACAGACCCAGCGTTCTTCTCTTCTCCATCCTCTTCTGCTACAGACACCACCGTCTGGGCCATAAGATTTGCCAGCAGTTTGCTTTAGAAACATCTCTGCGTCCAGCTCACTGTGGCTCCTCCATTGCATTCATGAGACTGTGTCAGTCCAAATTCCAAGAGGAAAATCAGGCTCAGGGATTCAAAAGACTGACAGTCTGCTCATTTTTCTAAGGACAGCAACTTGGCAAGGTTAGGGTGAGCTTAACCAAATCACATGGGACATTTTACACAAAGAAGGGTAAGCAGGGGAGTGAGTAACTCACAGCAAATGCTAGGTTGTGGGGTCCTTGTCCATCAGCCTTGAAGGGGAAACGCAATGAGGCAGGGCACGTGGCTCTGGATGTACAGTGTGCGTGGTTATTTGTCTCTGGAAATCTCTATTTGGGATGCCAAGGCCATCCCTGGGTGACCGTTGACTCAGTGAGTAGCAATGTGACCCCAGAGCCCCCTGTCCCGTCCTTGGCTTAGCCCATACCACCATTCCATTTAGGACAACAAAAGAGACTTTAATGTGAGGGGAGTCAAAGACAAAAGAGATTCTGCCAAATACAGAAACAAAATACCATAAAAGCAAGCCCATTTGGTGCCTGATAAATTGGGTTATATCCCAGCTAGCGAAATGGGAAATCTTGAATTTGGTCCTGGAGCCTAGGGTTTGTATTTGGAAATGTCCTGTTAAATTGGCACTTTGGAGTTAGAAACAGGGGAGAAGTGGCTTTAATGAACTGTTCTTTGTATTTTTCCATAGATGTTTTATGTTAAAACAGACACAATTAAATTTGAAGTTTCATATCACATAATTAGAAGAATCTGTTTGGGATAGATTCTAGAACACAGGATTAGAAAAGATAGACACCATTGCTAAAGCCAATGAAACAGAAAGTCCAAATAAAATTCGGGTTATCAGACCATCCTCAGAAATCTAAATAAATGTATTTTACAGCTTTTACATTTGAGAAGACATCTTTCATTCTTTTGTTTACATTTATAAACAACTGCAGAAAGTAAACCAAATTCAAAGAGTGATTTGATGAACGTGTCTTAATATCAAGCTTTATTCACCAAGAGTTGACATTTGAAAGTCATTAAAAGCCTACAATATGATTAATTGAAGAAGGTCGCCAGGTTCAACTGGAGGGAGAAGACAAACGTGAAATATAAATACAATTTATAATTAAATTAGGAAGTGATACTAATCCAGTGACACAGAGGCAACTAATTAGAAAAATAATGTTGATCTGAGTGTGTGACTGTGTTTGAGTTACATCAACCTGGAGGTCAGAGGGAATCTTCTGGAAGAGACAGCGTGCTGCTTCTTTGAGAAACAGACACAGATTAGACGCTCCTTGAGGTCGGGGTAAAGGTTTCTCCCCATTTTACCCCTTTCCTCTCTTTCAGAAATTGGGTTAGATTTCCTTTTCTCCAGCATTTGACTTTTTATTGTATTTTTAGGATTGGATTTCTGTCTCATGACTGTTTTGAGTAAGCAGTTCTGGGTTTTTTTCTTGTTTCTGCATTTATTTTTCTCTCTTGCCAGCTGGGTCTGGTGGTCACCTTGCCCCTGCCCAGGCCGGTGGACCAGCTGTCTACCGGTGGTGATGCTGGGATGGTGTCGACACAGACACCCAGGGAGCTGAGAGGTGGCTCTTCTGTGGTTTGCAGTCTTGAGCTGATGTTTCACTGAAGACAGCAGTGAGTCTGCAGTTTTGTTTTGCTTTTATTTCCTGCTCTCCTGCTGGGGGTGGAGCATGGCCCCGGCTCCCAGGCCTGCATCTCCTCTCGTGGTGCCCATGTAGACCTGGCCCCACCCGGAACCCTGGTGTCACCGCTGTTCCTTGGAGACCACGGGACCCTGGCTTGGTCTGTGTGCCTGGATCTGCCTCTCTTTGGATTTGCCTCCATCTTTGGCCCATGAGCAGGCATGTGTCTCTGAGTCTTTCTAATTTCCAATCCACTTACCATGGATCTGTTCAGGAGCACAGAATCCATCAAAGCTGGAAATCATTGCTTTGACTCAACAATATTTTGTAATAGAAACAGCTCGCAGTGGTCAAGGGTAAACTACCCGAGGAAGAAGACAGACACCACAGCGTTAGATTACAATCCAGAGTGCAAAATAAGTGTCTACGGGACCAGAGTGATACTAAGCATAACTGAATAAATAAATTGGGGGAGAAGGTCCAGAATTCCAAATAATTGACGACACTAATCCCCTCAAGTCAGTGGAGCATGTGTGTGTGCGCTTGGCCGCTCAGTCGTGTCTGACTCTTTACAAACCCATGGACTGTAGCCCACCAGGCTCCTCTGTCCATGGGATTTTCTAGGCAAGAATACTGGAGTAAGTTGCCATTTTCTCCTTCAGGGACCTTCCCCACCCAGGGATTGATCCCACGTCTCTGTGTTCCTGCATTGGCAAGCGAGTTCTTTTCCACTAGTGCCGCCTGGGAAGCCCAAGTCAGTGGGGCATAACTCCTTGCCATTTCAGAGGGGTCTGTACGTAGCAGGTTGTTCCCCGAAAGTGCAGCACTAAAGGGGTGAAAAGCACTTGATAGCCACCCCCTCAGCCAGGCGACGGAGGTCACATCATCAGTGACGAGCCCTGTGAGAGCATTAATTGACACCACACGACCACAAGGGCTCTCTGCTCTTTGAGTCTCCTCCCCAAGCCCATAAACCCTAATTATGAGGAAAAAACATCAGGCAAATTCCAGCTGGGGGGTGTCCTATCCAATACCTGTCCCATCCTCCTTGAACCATCAAGGTCATCAAACCAAGGACAGTCTGAGAAACACTCACTGCAGAAGAGCCTAGGGAGATAGGAAGCTGGGGTGCAACATGGCACCCCGGATGGGGTCCTGGGACGGAAGGACAGACACTAGGGGAAGGCTCGTGAGGTCCACATAGGACGGAGGGCAGTGAACAACGGTGAGTCATGGTGGCCTCAGCGGTGACAGACGCACCCTCCCCGTGTTCGATGTTTATGGCGGGGAGATGGGGGAAGGGCATGTGGGAATTCTGAGCAGCATCTCTGTCACGTTTTGGTAAATTTAAAATTCTTCTACAATAGAAAGTCTATTTAAATACAAGACAGTAAAGCCAAAAAAGAATGCTCAGTCATCAGAGATCATTTTTTATCCATTTGGCTTTATGGTTCTCCTTCCCTGGTTCTACCAACATCTATTATTTTCCCATGTGATGGGTGCTGTGTGCTTAGTCACTCAGTCATGTCCATCTCTTTGTGACCCCGTGAACTGTCTGCCAGACTCCTCTGTCCATCAGGATTCTCCAGGCAAGAATATAGGAGTGGGTAGTCATGCCCTCCTCCAGGGAATCTTCCCAACCCAGGGATCAAACCCAGGTCTCCTGCATTGTAGGCTCATTCTTTACCATCTGAGCCACCAGGGAAGCCCCATGCAATGGGGGTGCCTGGTAATAACTGGGATGCCTTTGTGATGTAAAGTTGCTGCCTCCTCCGGGTCCCTGGACCACGGGGAGGACAAGGGACAGAGTCCATGTCTTTCCTGACTCTTGTTCTTCAGGGACGGGGCAGAGTCTGCAAGCACCCACCCTGGGCATGCAGGTCCAGGGGCCGAGGGTAGTGAGGAATCTCAGACGTAACCAGGGCTCTCCCCGCGCATCACAGCCAACCTGACAGCACTTTCACACAAAACCAGTAATCGCCTCACTTCCTAACAGACAATAACACCTTGGCACTTTATTTCTGCCTCCGAAGTCCCCGGCACATCATTCTTAGAGTGGTGCTTGAATTTTATTTCATGTTGGCTTAGAACCGGTTTTACCTTTCTTTGTAACTTTCTGAAAGGCTTAGGATGCAGCAGGCGGCTTCTGAAGAGTGAAGGACAGGACACATTCTTCCTTGAAACAGGAGGGAAAACGGTTAATTTCAATCGTGATGACAGTTGCTGGGCGAACAATGGTCTCCGGGAGCTGACACGGGGCAGTGATGAGTGAGGGAGAGAACTGAGTCACAGCTGCACGGCGCAATCACCGAGGACATCAACTCTCTTCCAGCCAAAATTCTATTAATACGAGTGTCAGCCGAGAGTGGATCTCGGGGTGGGCGCCTTGGAAAGCGCGGGAGAGAAAATGAAGACGATCCTCAGGGACAGACTTCACTTTTTCTCCAGGAGAGTCTTCATTATTCAGGCATTGTGATGCTTTTCCTTTATTTGTGTAAAGATTAAATTGCACATGATTTCTGATGTTTCTGCTACTCCGACTGTCATAGGTCGGTGACCTTCGTGCCAGGAAGATAATAGATACATCGTCTCTGCCCGGCATCCGCTGTTCCTGCACAGCTCACTACTCCCCTATTGTTATAAGTCGAAGGCAATTAAATAAAAATACAAGATAAGCCATCTCCAGCATCCTGAGGATTTCATACATATCCTTCCGTGGCCCTAGGTTAGCACCAAGATGCGTTATTTTCTAGTGGAAGATGAAGAATCAGCAACGCTGGTGAGGAAGCTGAATTACGAGAACAGTGAAACATTGAAAAATTTACATGGAAGAGTCTTCATATCGTGACCCCGAGAAACAAGCTCCCCGCACCTTTGAACCCTGTGTGCTGATGCCATCTCTAGTTTAGTTCAATTTCCTGTGCTCCATGTCAACACATGCACGTAATTAATACTTGATAAGTTCATCTAAGGAACAATACAGTAAAAAAAAAAAAAAGCCTGTATCATTCCATCTTTTAATGGTTGCTCCCATGATCAGAATCTAATTGTTAATATTTAGGAAGAATTGTCATAATAAATATAATTTGCTATTTTTATAATAAAAATAATGATGTACTCTGAAAGAAACCTATAGACAAACAACTAGCTCAGACCAGATGGCAGGGCTGCTATTGACAGCATCTGATTTCTGTTGAGACGAGAAATTCTTCAACTTCCCTGTTTTCCCACAGCTGGCACCATCGTCCCCTTTGCTAGTGAAAGTGAAAGTCGCTCAGTCATGTCTGACTATTTGCAACCCCATGGACTATACAGTCCATGGAATTCTCCAGCCCAGAATACTGGCGTGGGTAGATCCCCTGGAGAAGGGGATCTTCCCAACCCAGGGATTGAACCCAGGTATCCCGCATTACAGGTGGATTCTTTACCAGCTGAGCCACAGGGAAAGCCCAAGAATACTGGAGTGGGTAGCCTATCCCTTCTCCAGCAGATGTTCTTGACCCAGGAATTGAACCGGCATCTCCTGCATTGTAGGTGGATTCTTTACCAAATATTTGCATATTACTTTGGGGCTAACAAGGTGGTAGATGGGGTTATTCCTAGGAGTTGATTTATGAAACGGGAGCAGTTTTGAGTATTTCTAGTGTAATCATTTATATCTGGACACTGTTAAGGAATCCACTCAGACACACACACACACACTCCTGTGCAGAAGAAGGCCAGGCCCTAACGCGTCCCCTTACCTAAGCAAATAGAATGGTGCTACTTACAGGAACAGCTCTGTGCCCGAATCCTGGCCTGGCTTCCCCGGGCCGTAGGCACCAGCCCCTGACTTGAATGTCTCAAAGAAACCTTGTGGGCATCAACTCTCAAGGTTGTTTCCCCCGCTGTTCCTTCTGAGTTGTCTGGTGCCAAACAGCTGGGAAATAAATGAAGTCACAACAGATCAGGAGAGTCCATTGGTGAGAGGACTCACTGGCCACGAATGTGTAGCTGAAGAAGCAGTGAAATGCTCTGAAATACTGTGAGTTTCCGATGGAGACCAGGACCGGGGGAGCGGCAGGGTCAGCATTTTAACAGAAGAGGAGTGGCCACGGTTCAGGGACACTCCGCTCGGGACACGGCGTTGTCTGGGGACACTGACCACATCTTCCATTGTAACAATCAGGGAAAGTGAGGCTGGTGTCCAGCTGGGACAGGTAAGTGATGCTGCTGAAAATCCCACAGCACATGGGACAACTCCCACTGCAGGGAATTCCTGAGCCCAAAATATCAACAGAGCGGAGACTGAGGAATCCGCCTGGACTCAGTATGGGGGGAGCCTGCCTGGACTCAAAGTGAGGGGACCCGCCTGGACTCAGCATGAGGGAGAACAGAGGAAGATTTTCCTGGCAGCTGGCCTGGGCGCTCTGAGGACAGGAAGCACGTAAACTGGTACTTAAGGTGGGAACCGGGTCTGGGGGAGTCCCCCACCAGAGTCTATGCACTAACGAGCAGATTACGACCATGGGCAGCCCTCCCAGGCACCTGCATCTCCAGATGCCAGGACAGACACTCCGAGCACTGTGCTCTCCGAGGGCTACCATGCCCTCTCCTCCAGGAGCTGCCCAGAGCATTTGGGGATCAGGACCCCTGCTTTGCCCACCTTCCTTCCCCGCTGAGTGTCCTTAATGAATGTGCAATGCAGCTTTTCAAAAAATAAAAGATTAAAAAATAATGGATGGGAAGATATGCAGGCCTAGCACCAGCTGTGATAACTTCCCAAACCTGATGCTCATTTTAAAGAGCTCTCCAGGTTCATCACAGAGCTGTGGAGCTGACTGACTCGACATCCATGCTGCCATGCACAGCACTGCAGTGCGCTTGTCCTGATCCCAGCAGAGAAGCTCAACCTGCTGGTTTCTGGAAATCGTCTTCCAGAACCTTGCTAACACCCTGATGGGCCTCTTACAGAAGACAAACACTTACTCCAACCCTAGTGATGACACAAACACGCCGAAATTAGACCCACACCATGCTAGTGACTGTCTCCTAAATATTTTAATGTTGACAAATTTAAATAATTAATTCTCACAAAGTCTTTACAAAGCCTGTAATTTGTCATTTTTTTATGCCCCTGAGATCTACCTCATCTTGAAAAAGTTGATCAAATCATTTAGGGAAGAAGAAATTAGACAAGAACTGGAGACCAGGCTTTGGATGAGGGCAGCATCAGCCCTCTGGAGCCCCAGCCAACAGAGAAGACACAGCTGTTGTCTTGCAGACCCAGGGGCCCCCCAGGCCTCTTTAAAGTGGGTCCTCCTCACACACGAGGGAAGCCCTTTCCTCAGCTTCACTCTGGAAGAATTCTCTGGAATTCATACTCCCCGCCACCTGGCCCCAGTCTACTGGCAACACAAATGCATTTTTCAAAGCATGATTGCAAACAATTAAAAATTAATACAAATTTAAGGTATATTCAGTTAACTTTTTCAGTCTGTTTCCCAAAGCAAGATTAAACCTAATGGTACACTAAACAGATTCAGTAAACAACTTTGTTATATATCAGTGGCAATATAGATAAGTCACACAATTATTTTGATAAAATAGTCTTATTCTAACTTGACTGGAAAACTTTCTACCATCATTTTATCTGTGGGTGAGTGTATCTGTGTCTGTCTGGGTGTGTGTGTGTCAGTGGGTGTATCTATGTGTGTTTGAATATGTGTGTATTTCTCTTTGTATATCATTGTGCATCTCTGTCTGCCTGTGTATGTCTACACACATGTGTGTATGTGTGTGTGTCTGTCTCTGCCTGCTTGTGTGTGTCTGTTTGACAGCCTGTGTGTGGGTTTGCGTGTGTGTGTGTGTGCACAAGTGTGTTTCAGGGTGTGTCTGTGTGTGTGTCTGAGCATGTGTGTATCTCTGTGTGCATATATCTGTATGTGTTTGTGTGTGTGTCTGAGCATGTGTGTATCTCTGTGTGCATATATCTGTGTCTGTGTGTGTGTCTGAGCATGTGTGTATCTCTGTGTGCATATATCTGTGTCTGTGTGTGTGTCTGAACATGTGTGTATCTCTGTGTGCATACATCTGTGTGTGTCTGAGCATGTGTGTATCTCTGTGTGCATATATCTGTGTGTGTCTGAGCATGTGTGCATCTCTGTGTGCATATATCTGTGTGTGCCTGTGTGTGTGTCTGCCTGTGCTTCTCTGTGTCTCTGTTTGTCTGCTTGTGTGCGTCTGCCTGTGTATGTGTGTGTGTGTATCTGCCTCAGTGTGTGTGTGTTACTGGGTGTGTCTCTATGTGTGTCTGAGCATGTGTGTATCTCTGTGTGTAGAGGTCTGTATGTCTCTGCCTGCCTGTGTGCGCATGTGTGTACATGCATTGATCCGCCCCCTCTCCTCTGGCCGCAGACTTTGTTCCTGCTCAGGTACCTGTCTCCGGGTGATTTCTATGAGCTTACTTCATTACTGTATATCATCCAGTACAGAGTTAAACCTGATAAATTAAAGATAAAAAAATAAAAGCAGAGAAGTGGCTGTCTGCATTCTTTCTTGGTGAATCACAATTAGCAAATAAATGAATAGATGACCCTTCATCATTCCCATCATAAAAATAAAAGGGACGCAGGCTACCAGGCAGGCTTCTCGCTAATCGGTTGCATCCATCTGCAGCTTTTGTCTCCTGGTCCTTGGGCTCTGCTCTCCTGGCCCAGCCTGTTTACCGAGGTCTCCTGAAAGCCCAGAAGCCCACAGGTCAGGGAACGGGGTTTTGATGGATTATGGGATTGTAACTGTCCAGGCCAGTTGACAGCTTTTATTGGCTGGGAGGATGAGCCTGTAAACCTTTATATAATTATTGTATTAAAGACACCAGGCCTCTGTGTTGCTGGCGCTTGTTCAGGGATCAATGTGAAGATAATTTCAAAAATGAATAGTAAGTATTGATCGTCCCATGGTGGAGCCTTATCAGTGGCCAAGGCGGGTGACCGCGATTATAACTTCAATGTCATTTATGATGATATGATGCGTGTTGCCGAGGAGCAATTTAAACAAAGGCTGATTTAATTCACAGTGGATTTTTGTAGTGTGATGGGTAATAAATCACAATCTATGTAATTTTTGGAAATGAACACATGTTGGCAGTGGTTCAGGGCAGCTCCTGAGAGATCTGGAAATGGCCAGGGAGGGGACTCAGCCCAGGACCCCTTCTGAATGATTGGGCTGTGCTTGGTTCTGGCATTCACACGACCTTGGGGTCCCTGCTGGCAGCTGCTGGTTAATTTTCTTCACTGAGGACACAGTTTAACTTTCTATCTGTCTGCCAATTACCTGACATTTTCAACTTATCACCTTCTATTTTTTAAACGATTGGACGCACATCCACATTTTGACATTTTTTTTTAAAGCGGTATTCATTGCCTGTGATGCTGAGGCATCTCCCGGTCACCCCACTGCATGATCCCTTTTGGCTGAGAAAATTAGCACCGGTTTACATAACCAAATAAAGGAAAAAAAAACCCAACCATGTTTTAATTGCTATTTCTAACATCCTTGGCTAGATGTTGTCAACTTCCAAGCTTCTGCCTTCAGGGCTGGACTATGTGTGGAGACTGTCAAGTGGTCCCTCGGGGAAATCACACTCAGTGGTGCTCGTTGGAGGAGGGTTTTCTTCTTTAGAAGCAAATCCTTGCAAGGAAATCATTAAGAAATTTTGAAACAAAATGAGTGGACTGACTAGTGAAGACCTTGAAAATTAGAAAAAATTGGAGCAACAACCATGAGTGATAACTTGTTGATTTCATGTGTTGATGCCAACAACCCATCTTATATCTGCTCATTTCAAAGAAAAGAATTTAGGTATTTCAAGGTGAGTGGATGCAGATAGAGTGCCAGAAAAGAGCCTTAAAGGATTAGAAACTAAAAATAGAAACCCGGCTGCGTCTGCTAGAGACCAGAGTGCCCTGGTCCCGCACTGGATGGGCCGCGTGGAGAAATGAAGGTGGGAGGCACCCGGCCAGGGGCACCTCTGCCCAGCACGTTCCCTGCTGGAGCAGCGCTCCGTGGGGAGGACCCCGGGCACGTGGCCACGGGGGAATTAAGTGACCACATGTCCGAGGTCAACTTTTACAGTAAATAATTCAGACTCAACAAACAAGGACATGCTGTTGGAGAGGGATTCTCTCAGTTTATAGGTTTATAGCCCTGGCCCTATGACTCCAGGCTCCGCAGTGCAAAGCACACAGGCTTTAGCCTGGGGAGCAAAAATTAGGAGAAATCTAGAATGATCCTATCTCTTGATTTTTATCTTATTACTATTTTTTTGGCTTGTTAAATCTCCTCTATTTTCTAAAAGTAGTCACAGTGTTATAAACTCTCCCTTTTCACATGGTGAGAAACCTCCTGTTCTCTTTTCACGTAATTCCCCTTTTGAAGACGTGTTCCTTCTCAGTCAGCGTGAATAAGTATGACTATGCTACCCTCCACACAACTTCACTCCATTCACAAAATGCACTGCTTAATGCTGATAATCTCACAGACCCCCACCCCACCCCTCACGTTTTCTCCACCTCTGAGTCTTCCGAGGCTGAACACCTCCCTCTACAGTGGGAGAAAGAGAGAGTGGACGAATGGAGAAATTGGCATTGACATATATTCACTACCACGTGTAAAATCGACAGCTGGTGAGAAGTTGGTTTGTAACACAGGGACCCTGAGGCCTGCAATGGTCCGGGGGGGGGGGGAGCTCAAGAGGGAGGGGATATATGTATATTTATGGCTGAATACGGCTTCCCTGGTGGCTCAGATGGTAAAGAATCTGCCTGCCATGCAGGAGACCCAGGTTCAATTCCTAGGTCACGAAGATCCCCTGAAGAAGGAATTGGCAACCCACTGCAGTATTCTTCTCTGAAGAATCCCATGGACAAGGAGCCTACAGTCTAAGGGGTCGCAAAGAGTTGGACACGACTAAGCACCTAACACTTCCACTTTTCATGGCTGAATTGTATTGTTGTATAGCAAAGCCAGCACAACACTGTAAAGCAATTTCCCTCTAATTACAGAATAAATTTAAAAAAGAGAAAGCAATCATGTTCATCTCTTACCCAGAGAGAAAACACTCTCACTGTCTTTTTTATTTACTTTCCTGCCCCCCAACTTCACCACAGAAAACATCACCCACCCCCCATTCTATTATCACAGATCACGTGGAGAAGATCTCCAGGTGGTCCCATGGCCTTGGGGATGGGACACATTCCAAGCAGAGACAGTGACTTTCATCCTGGACCCTAACCTTGGCCACCTGGGCTCCTGGCTACCTCAACTGCCCTCCCCAGGAACTGCACCACCCACCGCATCCCGCGTGGCAGCCCAGAGTGGTCCTTCCCTGCCCACAGCCCTTTCCCCTAAAGATGTTTCCAAGAGAATAAAGCTTCTCGTTATGTAGGGTGACTGGGTCCTCTGGCTCTGAGTTTTGACTCAGTCTAGAATCAGATTTCCTATCATGAAAGCGTTGACAGAAATGTACTATCGCAGATGTGTGTTGAGTCCCTGCTGTGTTCTGGGCATGATGCTAAGTCCTCCAGCAATGGAACCAAGATGAGCCTCTCTCTTTAGGGAGCTGCTCACGCAGAGCATGGGGGCCACGCGTCAGTGGGTAAACTCCACCACGGTCCACAAAAGCAGAGACAGGCTGCCAGTGTCGGGCCGGGCCTGCGATCCAGGACACCCATCCAGCCCTGAAGGCGAGGCTGGGCTTCTCAGAGAACAGAGGGGGCGGGGACCATGGCTTCACTAGTTGGGCAAATGGGGAGGTGTTCAGTTCAGAGAGAGCAGCGTGTCAAAAGATGTGAGGTCAGGAGAGGGCTGGGGAAGGGAGGGGACAAATCCTTGACCTGGGAGCTGGGAACGCCGGCAAGTGTGAAGACAGGGAGGTCATTTTTAGGGACAAGTGTTATGTATGATCCCAACATTTCCATATTCTATCGTTCTGATGAATTACCCATTTAATAGCTTCCTTGGCAATCATTTTGGAAAGTTATACCAATAAAATACTATAGTCTTTAAATATCCCCCCAATTTACGGCCTCATTACCCCCTGTAATAAGTATACAGTTACGTTGGTAGCTCTGTACGGTACTTAAGAGCCGCCGCACGTCTAATGAGGAAGATGTCTTTGAATCTTGAGTTTTCTACTGTTTCCAGTGTTTCATTTCTAACAGCAACAGGAGTAGGGGTGTAACTAACTGACTTTTCAGCCTAAATGGATTATTGCCTCTTTAAAATTAGAAATGTATATTATATGGAAAAACTTTACGTTGTATGATTTTTACGCGTGGCTCAGTTTGTCTTGCTTTGGTTTCAGTGTATCCTTGAAGATCCTGTCCTGGGACAGCATGTGGCAGGAAGATTTGTGACCCAAAGGATTTGTGTAGTTTTAATAATTATTATCATTAAACTTTGACGTGTGATCCTAAGAAATAAAAAGTCAAGGTCTCTCAAGCGACTTACCTTGTATTGATGATATCATATTTGTATTCTATTTTACTGAGTTGCGTAGTTGTGTATTTGTTTTATTTAGCTAACTTTAAATGTTGTGCTTTCTTGTCTTGGCAAATTGTTCCCACTTTACAGATGAGGGAATGGACACACCGCGACGGCACGCGGCTCCTTGGGTATGGTGAGACCCCAACTCAGATCTGCCTGACCCCACTTAGTGGGGTCACTTAGTGAGACACTTAGTGTCTCAAAGTGATTTGGCTCCTCTGGAAGACATTCCTTCCTTTTTTCTTGAAGTGGGATTAAGACCTGAAAAATTTTAAGGAAATGAGAATTTATCTGATCATTTAAGACCGTGAGCCAAGGATGTTTCACTCTATTTCTCCATCATCTGTTCTGAAAATATCAGTTGGGGAATAAAGTTGGGGAAAACAACGAAACAAAACTTTTCCTCGTGTTTGAATGAGCAGACCTTCCGAAGCCCCATTCAGTGCTTCACGGGTGATGCGCTGAAGCACAGTCCCCTCTGATCCAGCAAAGGAAACACTGGATAAGCTTCCCGCCTCCTCCAGACCCTGAGCCAGCAGACCGCTCCTCCTGAGGACAGATGGCCCCTCCTGAGGACAGATGGCTCCTCCTAAGGATGGACTGGCCTTCCAGAAAAACAGTTCTGGGTCTCCTTGTCCTCAAGACCCTCCTGCTCGACCACCCTCCCCACGTCTGGCTCCCCCACCTTCTCTGTCCTCCCTGGAAAAGAAAACCTTTGGTTTGACCCTTAAGATCCCTGGTGACCTCAAGGTCAGGACTACCCCGGGGGTCACAGCCCCCCCGGGCATCATCCTTTCACTCTCCAGCAGTAATCCTTCCCTTTAGAGACCTCCATGCTCCGTCTGGATCACTTTTTATTGGACACCTATCTTCATCAGTACGGAATAAAGGCTGCTGAATGAATTCAACTTTTACCAAGCAAACTGCTTCCTCTCGGGGCTGCCTGTCCCCAGTTCTGCAGGTGCGGCAGTCACCCACACAGACGACACTATCCCTCCTTCCAAGATCCCACTGAGTGCTACTCTCAGCTTCACAAGACTCCTGGGCAATTATTTTAAGTAGCAGCAGATTTTATACGTGAAAAGATAATAGAGCAGGTGGTTTGCATGTCTGCTGTCATGAATTCTGTCCAATGAAATAAACTGCCTATAGTTTATGCCTGCATCCTTGCTCTGCGTTTGCCAGGGTGGCCTTTAAGAATGGAGGCTGAGTGCGAGTCAACAGACAGAAGATGCAGCCGGTCCCCCTCAAACCTGGAGAGAAAGTCCCGTGTGATGGGGGAGGCCGGCTCGCAGCACCTGCTCACTTGTGTTAGTGGAAGGGGTCAGAGATGCGGATAAATCAATGTATCCGACTATCCTAAAATAATTACTATTGATCTACAGAAGACTGGAATTCTTGCCTTTATATTTGAATATTGATACATATGACACCCTGGAAATCCAGAGTCTTTGAAGTAAAGTGATGATGACACCCTCCTAAAAATGCCTGTCTGAAGTGCGCCCGAAGATGCTCTGGCTCTGGATCCATCCTCGGCCTGCCTCTCCTCCATCAGCAGGATGGATCCCCTCTTAGAATGTGCTGGAACTTTGTGTGTTATGGTTCCTGCTGGAAACACGTGGCTCATTCAGAGGGGACTTTGGGGCGACTCTAGGCATAGAAATGGGCCGGTGGGAGGAGAGAAGGGGGCAGCAGGGGTGCTGGGCTGACAGGAGGAGTCAGGACCAAGAGTTCAGTGAAGGAAGTGGCCCTGGGACCCTCAGGAGGTGGGGGGAGGACACCCCCACAGGGGCTCTGGTTTTCAGCGGTGGCCTCAGCTGCCTAGCTTCCCCCGGGGGGAGCCGAGGACCCTCCCCGCCGGGGCCCCCACCCACTATTCCCGCTGGAGGACCACTGAAACCTTGGATGGAGCCAGGCAGCCGTCTTGGCAGGCACAGTGAGGAGACGAGTTTGGAGAGGGAGAAGAATGACAGCCAGGTGCTGAGAACCAGCGCGGTCCCACGGGGGCTCCCGAGAAGTGAAGCAGGATGGGGCTCAGTCTCAGGGGCCGACAGCAGAGTGAGGGAGACCCTCCGGGCACCTGTCTTTGGGCTGTGGCGGCGATGCCCCCAAGGGGGAGGTAGAGAGTGACTCGCCCTCCCCGGAGAGGTTAAGGGCCCCTTGAGGCCCAGGGTGAACTTGTGGGCGAGCAGAGGGCTGCGTGTTGTGGACAGCTGTCAGAGGAGGCCTCTCAGCGGCAGGCGCTGAGGAAATACCGTGGGGCCGGACAGAAGTGGGCTGGCTGGGAGGCCTGGGGGCTGTAAGCCACGTTCGCGGGTGAGAGAGGCCCTGAGGCCCAGGCAGGGGGGTGGGTGTCCTCCTCGTGAGGGAGCTCACTCAGCGCTGTAACAGGTGGGCCTGAGTGAGCACAGCTAGAAACGGGAGAGCTGGTTCCAGGGCAACCGCGCTTGTGCACAAGTGTGCACTAGGGGACACGTGGGGCGGCTACAGAGGCGTCAAAGAGCGGCAGATGGAGCCCGGGGACCACGGGCCAGTGAATTTCAGTGAGGGGAGCGGAGACAGACTCCATACTGTTATCAATAGGCCATGAACCGGTAACAAGCAGGGGAAGAGAATCGATTAGCAATGCTTTTGAGGCAGGTACACATGAGTTTCATCTTTTTTTTCCCCTGATTATACAATTACCATACATCTTAAATAATCGGCAGTTTATAACAAAGCAAAAACAAGGAATTAAAAATGATCCGAAATGACCTTAACGGTAGCATCTAAGAATTAACCACTGGTTTACCACTTCTAATACATTCATTATCAAATATTGCATACTTATTGGTGGCAGACATAATTTTCTACAGAAGAACCAACACAATACTTTGATAGGAGGAACTGAATAAATTTTCACCTATAAGTAACTTCTTTGCAGAAATTTAGATTATATTGTATATATATATATATATATATATATATACACACACACTATACACATAGTATACGTATAGTTGTATATATATAGTATGTATAATACACTATTCAATGCATTTGTTTCCAAATGTTTTAGTCCTGCTGAGATATACTTCAGTCCCTACTCTCTTGGTCATGAATATTCCTCCATATGATATGTCAAGGTCCAGGCACAGAAACTGCAGGAAACTCTCTTCTTTGCACAGAAGCCCATACATTGGGGGAGGGGGGGGGAGGGGTCTTCAGAAGCAAGGTGAGCAAGAGGGAGGTGGCAGAGGGTGCGGAGGAGCTGGTGCAAGATTGCACACTGCGTTTTGCCAACTTAAATCTCAAGTGGAGTGAGTTCACTGCAGCTCTAAAGACAGTATTTTCTGCTGCCAAGACGTGAATGAGCTAATTGTGTTTTAAATAGTTCACCTTACAAAGAATTTTCTTTCTCGATGTGAAAAGGGCTGTGATTTATTCATTTTCCTTTCTATTATTTGCTATAGACTTTCTCTAGCGTCTTCTTCATACATCACCCCTCTATTGAAACTAACCCTGAAATCACAGTATAATTAGTGTAGATCGCAGGACATGCGTGAAATTAAACAAGCACCTTTAAAATATCTCGGCAGCATCTTTCAGGAGGCGATGGAAGGGCCCTTCACTGAGCATTCCCAGGACAGCATCTCTCACCTTGGCAGACAATCCAACATAAACGGTGATACAACTAGGCAGTAGGCACTTAAAAAAGATTGCCGGGAGATGCTACAAAGAGCTAAATTAGTAAAGGAAACTTAATTATCTTGCCTCCAGCCTCCCTCTGGTCGTGTCCCAATTGAACAGGGACAAAACTCAGCATTTTTATAAATGTACTACTTTAGACTTACAATGATTCTTTTCTCAACCATCTATCTAGAAATGCACTGGCCATTTTTTTTTTTCCTTTTCTTCAGATTTAGAAACAGTATTATATCTCATTCATTAATATATAAATATCCACAATCCCCCTTTCTGCATTTCTTAAAGCAACCAATTTTGACAATTTTCCAACTTAAAAATGGTAGCAGAGGAATTAAAAAAAAAAAAAGAAATGGAGAGTGAGCCACTCTTTTAGATACACATCAAATTCTGCAGAAGGTTCTGTTGTGCTGCCCTTTTATTCAGACACAAACACACCCCATGTGTCTGTCATAAGAGACAGAAGAGGACACTCTTTAAACCATGGGCATAAGTGTCAAAAAGTAAAAATGTGGTGAAGTCACTTCAGGAAAACATACATTCATGAGAAAGGAAGAAGCCCATTTTCTTTGAGATTATAAATCTGTTCTTTTACGGTGTTTTCGCGTTGTCTTAAACTGCACTTAGTGGGAGAGAAGACTCCATCAGCATTTACCTTTTACTTCCACTTGGTCTATTCTCCGTGACCTCTTTGCTCACCTGGAATTAGAGTTGGTAGGATCCTAGATCTTTAACTATGTTCATTTTAACCTAAAGAAAAGCAAAGCTGATTCATTGGGAAACTATCTATAGCAGCCTCTTCTTTGTACTTGAGCTTGGCCATGTAACCGCGGCAACAGGCATAAGTGGGAAGATTGAGTAGCTTTTACATTGGTGGCCAGTCCTGTGAGGATGGCTGGTGAGCAGAAGGGCCTTGGTGAACTTGGCCCAGGCTGGGAAATCTGGGGCTTGCTCATTTTCGTCCATCTTCCTCTGAGTTATAGGACTGGACAGCTTGCTTTCCATCTCTTGCCACTCCACTTATTTTTACTATTAGTTACTCAAATGTGTGATTTTAAAGCCTAATTTATAATGGAACCATGACAAATGATGTGAAAACACCCAGTGATGATGAAGCAAAATGAAGAAAACAGTCAAGTCCTGGAGAATGCGAGCCTCCTCATTAGCCAACTGAACAATGGAAGGCTGCAGTGGGGATAGAGGTCCTGGTCCCTTCAGGAAAAAGCATTCGTTTCAATGGTGAGAAGAGTGTCTTCTAAGAAGACTACCACTGAATACTTAATCTTTCCTTTCTAAGCCTTATGCTGCTTCTGAAGTCTAATTCGCACTTTAAATACCATATATTTTAGACAGTTTGTCGAGGCTATTACATAAAATAATAAGCCTAAAGATTTCATGTGTGTATACATATATATATATATATGTATATAAAAAAATATATATGTATAGGCTTCCCTTGTGGCTCAGATGGTAAAGAATCTGCTGGCAATGCAGGAGACACAGGTTTAATTCCTGAGTTGGGAAAGATCCCCTGGAGAAGAGAATAGCAACCCACCCCAGTCTTCTTACCTGGGTAAATCCATGGAGAGAGGAGCCTGGCGGACTACAGCCCATGGCATCACAAATAGTCGGACATGACCGAGTGATAACACATACACACGTACATACACGCACACACATATAGAAAATATTCTCCAGTTTTCTCAGACTCTGAAAGTCACGCTATGCCTTGTGGCACTCTGGAGGGCTACAGTCCATGGGGTCGCAAAGAGGCAGACACGACTAATTGACTAACACTTTCAGTTGCGGCAAAAAAATAGTATCATGGTGGCAAAAATCAGAAGAGATAACATAGCAAAGCCTTTGCTTTTTTAGTAGCATATATATGGAATCTCCACTGCACAGGCTATAGTGCTGACGTAGTTTCAGCTAAAAAGATGTGGAGGCTGACAGATGCGCACCTTTGCTGCCGCCACATAGACTTATTTTGTCCTGTTAGCCTCTGTGTATGTATTTGCATGTCTCTCTCTTACACACACACACGCCCACACACGGGTACCAATTGCCACAGTGTCTCTCTGCTCATCTTCATGAGGAGTATTTCTGTCTGTAGACCTAACTATGTGCCATAGCATGACCAGCTCAGGGGGAATCATTCAAACCAATGCAATTTACTCAATATTGGTCAGTTTGACTCCTGACCCTGGTCCCTGGGCAGCGTATCCTTGGCAACCGTGTGTGAAGTCGGGATGTGCTCATTGCTCTCATCTGAGACAGCTTGCTAAAGGCTGCCCGACACAGTCTGGCCTCTTCACAGAAAATTAGAAATCCAATAATAGATGATATTCTGATCAGATTGGTATTTACACCAGGAAAGCCACAGTCATGGGGGCCGGGGGGCAGTGCTGTCTAGACCCTTTGGTTGGTTTCTCGCATGGGTCATGGGATGGGAGTTATTTGGCTTGCTGTTTCATTTTGGGGGGAGGGGAGGAGTTAGAGAATGCCTTCTCACCTCACGTGAGACCACATCGTAGAAATGGATGAGCTGATCCCCAATTTGGCAAAACGAACCAGAAAATTTCATGGGAAATACCTCTCAGAAAATACGATGGAGTGCTCTCATTTCTGTTTCTTAAATAAGCATAATTTCAGCAAAGGCACACTATGTCTGTGTGCATAAGTGAGAAACTGCAAAAGTGGGGAGTCTATAAACACAGGATGTCATGCTGGAGTTGCCAGAAAATTCTGAAAATACTTTTGCTTTGTTGCTATTGAGCTCCACATGATCCACTTGTCACTGTAACACTATTCCCGGCAAACTGTGGGGAATTCGGGACGATGAGTTACTATAGAATGAATAGCTTGGTCTGCACTTACACCACCTTTCTTTCTTGGGAAATGCCACACTCTTCTCTCAACATCTTTTACATTTCCAGTTTTTTTTATTTGAAATATTGTCTCACGCATTTCCCAAATTTTTTAGGAAAGAAATCTCGCTTAGCTTATGCTGGAAAAAGTATTTTAATTTTATGCTTGATTTCCTTTTTTGAAATTTAGAAATAATGGGTGTTTGTTTTCATTAAAACAAAATAACACTGAAGCATATCTCCAGAGTCCTGATAAACAGTAACAGGCGATTCCAGAGCCCAGAAGCTGAGAGTGGTGACAAACAGCCCAGCAATGCAGGCTCGTGAGCAAATGCCAAAGTCGAGAGGGACACCCTGGGGAGACAGGAAGGGGCACCCAGGGAACAGAAGAGGGAATCCAGGGGACAGGGAGGGAATCCAGGGAGCAGAGGAAGAATCCAGGGGGACAGAGGAGGGAGTCCAGGGGACAGGGAGGGAATCCAGGGGACAGAGGAGGGAATCCAGGGGGGACAGGGAGGGCACCCAGGGGACAGAGAGGGAATCCATGGGGGACAGAGGAGGGCACCCAGGGGACAGAGGAGGGAATCCAGGGGACAGGGAGAGAATCCAGGGGGGATAGGGAGGGAATCAGGGAGGACAGAGAGGGAATCAGGGGGGACAGAAGAGGGAAGGAGGGAAGGTTGCCAAGCCTGTCGCCCATCAACTTGACGTTCCCACTGAAGTTCTCTGAGAAAAGAACTGTAAGATCCTTCTTTCACGTGTCCCTGCGAGGATGATGCTGGGGGTGGGGGACTTGGGGCGGGCATCCACCATGACCACGAGTTCCTTGGAACATGAGTGATGGGGACTTGGGGAGGACTTCTGCGTCTATAAAACCTGGTGAAATTTTACTTGTGCTGAAGTCACATGGTTTTGAACCTCTGCTGAGGGACGGAGCGGGCTTTGGTGAATTAGGTTAGTGGGTACAATGAGGGTCACACCTGATGTATATGGAAGGTTGGGATTAGGGAGTTAGGACGTCCTTGCTTGACCAGATCCTGAGCACTCACAGGCCCGCCTGGAATTGGCTGCCTGTCACTTTGGTAATTTTCGCCTCTTGCTGTTTCACAGTGTCCTGCTCAGCTGCCTTCATCCCAACACAATTGTTTCTACCTGCAAATAAAGAAGTGCAGCCATAGAGGCCTGCTCACAGTGGTCTCATGGAGACTCTCCTGTCAGTGTGGGGACCGGGTACCACCGGGCCCGGGTCAAACACAGCAAGTGTTTATGGTCAGGAACCGAACTGGGTGAAATGCTCTCTCACACTACTCAGCAGCAATTTGCTAAATATTACTCATGTTCACAAGCTGAAGTTGCTATTTCCTGAATTCCTTCCCAGGAAATGAACTAACTCATCTCTTAGGAAGAGAGAAATTCTGTGATGATAATGATTTGATCATGAGTCTGGGGTGGAATAATCTTTTCTTCCAGGCGCTCATTTAGATCTCCCTTCAAGATGTTCCCGTCTTGCTGGTCCGGCAGCAGGACAGGAAATGCCAAGCTTCCCCCATGCCTGGGATGGTCAGAGCTGAGGGCACAACGAGTTGGAGTGGAGAGAGACCTGTAATGCGTTCTTTCTGGGGTGAAAAGCCTACGGCAGACAGATACAGTTCTCCTCTGATGGCACATGATCAAATGGAAGCATCTTCATCCTTTAAGATGAAAATTACCTTTCTAAATCAGCAGCGACTGGTTGATTTTGGTCATGATGCATGTTGAAGTGTGGTCGGCCAGCACAGATTAGGCGCTTTGCATGGGGATGTGTTTTCTGGGCCAAGACATTGTGCGCCACCCATCGCAGATGCCAGCTGCACTCAGCCCCCAGTCCTCGGCCAGCTTCCTGCCTTGGTTTCACATCATCACCCGTGCACCCGTTCAGCTCTTCTTCCTTTTATATGCACACTCCTCCATGGCTTTTACATGGTTAGAAAACGCCTAAACTTTTATCATGTCTCTGAAAGTGTCTGACAGTGATTTAAAATTTTTTAAATAAATGTGTTAAAACAATCATTCACAAAAACATGTAAGTCAGAATATGTGATGTTGATGTTGGTGATGAAATAATCATTAACCTTTTGAGGAACATAAATTTCCAAATGAACAATTTAAGACAATAGTAGTTTTTACTACTCGCTGCTTGTTTCTAAGGTTCACATTCTAGTTTTCAAAAATGTATGATACACTCAGTTCATCCAGAGGCTTAACCAACGGAGGTGTCTTATTGTTTTGTATGCCCTGATATCATTTAAGAGATGAAAGTTAACACACAAACACGGGATTTGTTAAGATACTCCTAATTGTGTGTGCTGAGTCACTTCAGTCGTGTCTGACTCTTTGCTACTCTATGGACTATAGCCCGCCAGGCCCTTCTCTCCATGGGATCCTCCAGGAAAGAATACTGGAGTGGGCTGCTATGCTCTCCTCCAAGGGATCTTCCTGACCCAGGGATCAAGCTGCATCTCTTATGTCTCCTGCACTGGCAGGCGGAATCTTGACCATTGAGCCCCCTGGGAAGCCCTTAAGATACTCCAATCTCTGCTGATCATGGGAAATAAAAGGTGTTCAAAGAAAATGAAATTAGTAAACAGAGTACTTGTATTGGAAAATGAACTTTCTCCTTGTGATTTTCACTCCATTGTCTTGTTGCTACAGAAAACACCCCTTCAGAGCCCAGGTGTCAAGTCTAAGCTGAAATGCCCCCAGCCTGGTAAGGATGAGGCAAGGTGACGGTGCTGAGCCTGTGAACCTGGGGAGCAGCTCTGATGTCTGAACTCTGGTGGGTGGCGGCCATGTGAGAAATGGATTCACCTTTGCCAGAGCTGAAAAAAAAAAAAAAAAAAAAAGGTGATGACATCAATAAGTCCTTATGAGAAAGTGACATCCCTAAGTCCATGTAATAATATCCCAAGTTTAAAGTGTTAACTGATTTTTTTTAACTATGATGTAAGCCAGAAAAAACACATCTGATGTGTGGTGTAAACATTCAAAATTTTCCATTTCCAGCAGTCAAAGCAGTGCTGGGCCAGGGTGTCCATCACTTCCAACTTTTTCAATAAAATGGGGAGTGGCTGCAAGTCACCATGGCTGCGGGCAAACCCCTCCACCATGACATCTTCCTTTGAGATACTGGGTCAGTTTTGAAGATTAATAACAGGAATCACAAGAGCATTGTGCATTCAGTTTTAAAGGTAAAGAGAAAGGCAGAATAATAGGAATGGGCTGAGCCTGAAGCAGTTGCTGAGAGACTAACTGTGGAAGGAGGAAGCCGACAGCACCCTTACTCCTGGACCCAGTGTGTGAAGGAGAGAGGGGCCTCAGTGAGAGGGCCCCGGCCCCTGCCTTTTACAAAGTGAGGGTCTCACGAGGCGCGAGACGACTCGTCATGTGTTGTGCACAGACACACTTACGTAGGTGAGTGTAGGCGGTACCCAGGTTATCTCAGAACCTCTGTGTGTGTGCTTCATTGTATCTTCTTGTTAACCTCTCAAGTACCTGGAGATAAAATGCCCCTTAACTTATACACACAATTAATATAAACAGGGTAAACAATAAGGACCTACTGTACATCACAGGAAACTACACCCAGCATCTTATAATACCCTATAACAAAAAAGAATCTGAAGAAGAATATACATAAATAGATACGCATAACTGCATCACGTTGCTGGACGCCTGAAATTAACACAACATTGTAAATCAACTTCAGTGAAAAGAGAAGAAACTACTGGTGCTTTGCTCAGCACGCAGTGCACACTCTCCTGGCAACCCTCTTTTCTTAGGCTTTACTTATTAAAAGAAGAAATATCTGGTCCCTTTCCGTGGTTTCAAATTAACTAAACTAGTAGGATTTAGTATTCAACCTTTATAAGTTATCAAATATCTTTATTTCTTCTACCTGATTTCTAGAAATCTGATCTAGCTAAAGGTACTCAAATCCACTTTTTGTATATCTGGATTTGGTAAGTTGCTTCTTACTTTCACGGCCTCAATTAAATTTTTAAAACGGAAGACAAAAAGCAAATATAGTGGTAATTGGGATAATAACAGCTCATCATTATATTAAGGATTTTAGTACAGAGTATTTGAATAGAACTTCTATGGCTGTTAAACACATTTCATATGCATTTATGACTGCATAGAGTTTAAAGTAATTGGATCTTCTATAAATCTTTCTAAAACCACATGCACATATGTGTATTTACATGTATATTGTATATATAACTTTTATGTTACACACAGAGCTGAAAGGAAGCCTCAAAGCCTGTAACAAATAGAATATTTTTGTATTATTTTAGCTCAAAAGAAACACAAACAGGTTGGTAGTTCATTTGATTCTTTGTTCAGTACTGTCCAAATGAATCCACAATAAAATAAGATTGCTTTTAACAATTCGAACTTGTCTAAGAAGATTGAGCTGGGGAGATTGCCATTTCATCAACACACGCACATTTTCTCTGCCGGCCATCCAGACACACACACAAAAACAAACTTGTAATGAGCGGGCACTTTATCAAGCGCCCTCTCCATCCTTCATTAAACGACAGAAAATTGCTCTCTGCCGGGGTTGTCAATGCAGCCTGCCCTCCCAGAAGCCCATTTGTTTCACATGCGAGCGCCGAATATTGCAGGATTTGCAGATTTTAGGTGACAAATCACAGCCAAGTTTGCTTGCCTCTCAGAGTTGTGTTTTGTTTGGGCTCTTTGGGGTTTTGTTTTGCATGATTTTTAAGGGGAGGGGACCTTCCTCCCTGACAGAAGGGGAGACTGTGTTTCTTTCTCCTCCTGAAAAGTGTATTTCAAAGGCCCTTTACCCCCGGAAAACCATCTCAAAGCGAGGGGTGATATACGCGGCTGGTGGAGACTAAAAGCACAAGCAGAGTGGGAAATGTATTCTCTCATTGCCTCCTTTCTGTTCTTCATTAAATCTTATTGAATTTGTCATCTTTTTTAATTGCACTTACCCATAAGGGTGGGAAAAGGATTTTTTTTTAGTGACTTAAAAACTTAGCAGATTTACCCCCTTCCTGGAGGTTTTCTGACAAGGAGGAACTTAGAAATCACAGCAACAGTGTGGCTTTGTCAGGGCCCCTCTTGGATACCCAGCCTACAATCAATGTGGCTTATTGAGCTCGGCTGCGGTGTTACAGGGATGGGAGAACGCAGGGGCTGAGGCTAGTAGGAGCATCATTATTTATTCATACCCACAGATGAACCACACCACAGATTGCGGAAATTCTATCGCCAAGGTGAAGAAATAGAAGCCACTCTAAGTTAACTGGGGGCAGGGTGGGTGCGTTTGTAAGGAACACAAGATGACGGCTTTCAAGAGGGACAGCCCAGAGCTCAGGGATATTTACATCTGCTCTGAATTTTCATCCAAACAAATCCATTTCAAGTTTGGGACCCAGCCCACCGTGGCCGTGTCCTTTCATTGCCATTGACGTGGCGGAGACTCACTCATCTTTAATCCACCTATTACTCTTTCTCTTTAGTGTGCCGTGTCTGTGTCTGTTTGGGGGCCGTGAAATAAATGTGGGAGAGCACTGCTTCAGCTACCCACCACTTTGTGATTTTTGTGGATTTTTTTTTCGACCTAAACAGACTACGTTCTCTGAAGAGCAAGCTTGGGGTTCTTGTTTAGATATGATTTACGATGCTACATTAACCCTTCACTGACCTAGAAATGCCCTAATATTAAAACAGTTTGACACATAGAAAATCAAAAGCCCTTTTATTGAAAGTGTTATTGTCCGCATCGTAAGTTTCTTCGATGTGGTGCCGGCGTCCCACCATCAATTTCCTTCTGCTATTGAGCATGTATTGAAAAACTAATGGACAGAATCCTCTGTCATTTCTGTCCCAGTGACCAGCAAATAGCTCAGAGAAAGCTGGTGCCTGCTCGTCACTCCAGGCACTTCTAAATGACACTGCTAAGATAACATGCTCGCGGTTTAAGGGAAAAAAGACATATTGGAGGTCCTGGGGATGAATCACAAAGGCCCTTTGTTCACTCACATACTCGGGAAGTTGTGACTTCACTGCTCTTAATTTCTCACCCCGGAGTTCACGAGAATGAAATAGGAGGTGGAAAACTGGGCTTTGCCAAGTATTCACTGGCTTCTGTATATATTGTCTTTTGAGCCCCGAAGGAAGTATTTTTAGAACTGAAGTGATTTTAGTTCTTCTCACTTTTCACTGTTGACTTACCTCCACATATTTCAATAACTCTGATACGTTGATAGAAATCTCCAGTTTGGTTAGAACGGATTTTTGATCAACGTGTTAGTAACAGCACACAAGACAGTCTCCACAAGGAAAGTTACAGAGAGGACCCAGCTGCTGGAAGGATGTCTTCAGAAGATGTGGCTCTTGAAACGATGCTCCTGAGCGTCATATGGGCGCTCAGGTGTGTGCACAAGGATGCAGAAACATGTATGTGGGGGAACAGGAACTGTATCACTATGCCAGTGCCCTATTTAATGTTCCCTTCTCGAGATTTCCCTAGACTGTTCCTTTAGGAGGTGACACTCCGGAATGAGTCCTTTGTGCCACCCTGGAGGGCAGAGCACAGGTGTGAGAATCTGAGCCAGACTGGAGGCTGCGTCCCGGAGGCCGGCTGGCCCGCCGCTGTGGGACCCTGCAGCAGCTCCTCACCCCCCACCCCCAGCAAAGCCAACCTTGTCTTTGCGACCAAGTGCTTCTGTAACTCTCCCTCAGGTCCTGTGCTTATTAGTGTTTTTTTTTTTTTCTTTTGTCACTAAGGTCACTAATGAACTTATGGACTCTAGTGGAAAAGGAAGAAGACACACGTGCCTCGGGTCTGTCCCACCCTCAGCTTTTCTGCTGATACCATGATCTCCATCTGCTCACTTTATGGTCAACAAAGCAAAACTCATTGTAAAGTCCTCCCTGGATAAGAATGCCTCCAACCTCAGAGCAACTGTTATCACTGTGGGATGTCAAGGAGGAATGTGACTCGAATATACCTGTAACGTTTTACTTAACACTTATATCAAAACCTAACTGGAGTGAATGTGCAAAGTGTTTATTTAATAATGGCTAAAGTGTTGGAGAAGACTCTTGAGAGTCCCTTGGACTGCAAGGAGATCCAACCAGTCCATCCTAAAGGAGATCAGCCCTGGGTGTTCATTGGAAGGACTGATGCTGAAGCTGAAACTCCAGTACTTTGGCCACCTCATGCGAAGAGTTGACTCATTGGAAAAGACCCTGATGCTGGGAGGGATTGAGGGCAGGAGGAGAAGGGGATGACAGAGGATGAGATGGCTGGTTGGCATCACCGACTCGATGGGCATGAGTTTGAGTCAACTCCACGAGTTGGTGATTGACAGGGAGGCCTGGCGTGCTGCAATTCATGGGGTTGCAAAGAGTCGGACACGAATGAGCGACTGAACTGAACTGAACTGAACTGAAAGTCACCAAGAATATGTCAAAGGGGAATTTTGTTGGTGTACCAAAAATAAACATATTTGGTAGATTTTTGTTGGTGTTCTGTCACTAAGTCGTGTTACACTCTTTGGTAGGACACAGTAACTATTATATTATAGCTTTTACTTTTATGCTGCAAAGAGTCAAACACAACTGAGAGACTAAGACTTTTACTTTTCCACAAGAGTAAAAATCGATTTTAAAATTTTATAAGGGGAAATTTAGATTTCCAAGACATCTTCCAAATGTGCCAAAGTACTGCAGAACGCAGGTTCACGATGACGCGTGTCCCACACACCTGCCTCAGCCCGTCGCTTCTGGAAAGCAGCCCAGTGACTTCACTGGCGCCACAAACGCCATGCTACCTGCTGGTGGCCTTCTGGACTGCTTCACAGCTGGGCCCAGCCCCAGGGACCCGACCTCTGTGAGTGTAGCCTCAGGCCTGGGCCGGGCTATACAGCTCTGGAGGGACAAGCAGGACAGCCAGAGGGGTGACGGTCACCCGCACCCTTCCAGCTTCTCTCCTGTGGTCGGGAGGAAGCCCTCTGGCTGCCCAGCCTTGCAGTGGGGGAAACAGGCAAGATGCCCTCACAGACAAGGGTGAGGGGTGGACAGGTCTTGCGTCAAGCAAGAAATGAGGGGAGAGGGGGTTATCTCAGAGCCAGGGGGCCCCTTTAAACAGATCACATGCGCAAAGAAGAGTAACAGGTTCTGAGCATGAAACAAACATAGGACAAAAACATACCCTGTCGATTGGCTGGCATCCAGAGGTGCCAAACACCAGAGGACAGAAAGATGGGGTCAGAGGAAGAGCGGGTGTGAAGACAAGGCTCTGAGTACACGTGGGGCAAGCTGGGGGTCCTCGGGAGGCCCAAGCGTCTTTTCCTCCCACCAGCTTCACACTCCACAGGCCCATGTGTCTCTGCCCCGTCCTGTCGGATATGCAAATAGAAAGGGTAAGGGAGCACTTTAAGACCTCAGGCATGAAATTTAAAATTGAATCCTGTCAAATCATAGGAACTCAAGTGTAATTCTTATTGTGCAGATGACAGCAGGCTAATTAGTAATCCTAGCGAGAAGCACCCTTCACCCCTAAGGTCACAAGCCAGTGTCCTACTCGTGTTTATTAGCTTAACACAAAGGGTCATTATGGTAATCCCCCCCTTCCTGGGCCTTTTCTTTCTTCCTTTTTTTTTTCCTTTGTTTCTTTTTTTTTTGTCTCAGTTTGATTCCAGGTAAAATAAAGTTTTGTGAATAGATGAATATGGAATTGTTTCTCATTATAATACAGCTTTCACAATCTTTTAATTAGCATTTAGAATGCCTTTGAAAGTATTTGCACATGAAAATTATTAAGTTGGTATTTTGTAAAATCCTGCAGAACTCTCTCTTCTTTCTAGGCTCCTGTTTTGAAGAGAGACAATCAGAATGATCAGGATCAAGCACATTCTTAATTTCCCAATTACGGTTTCTGCTCAAAAATTAGAGTCTCTGAGTCTAATTACTCCGCTATACATCTTCTAGTTAAACTTATTATTTTTTTGTACTGTACTAAACTGCCTTAGCTATTTTATAAAGGCTAGGTATTTCACTAAGCTCTTGCAATATTGAAAGAATCTATATTCTGAGAATTTGAAAACATGTCAGCCGACCTAAATTACATATTGATCAGGTTTAATTGCATGCCACCCATCAGTATTAGGTTTGAAAATTCATAAAAGAGAAATAATGTACTCTTTGTGGATGATTACTTCTGGGGCATTTAAATGAATTCCATCACTTAACCTGGGCTGCGACAGATTATTGAGTCTTGCCAGCTAGCCATTCAGAGACCAGTGTGAGAGACCAGCTGTTTTCCAACTATCAGAGACCAGCAGAGTGCAAACAATATAAATTTCTATAGATTTTCTTTTAAGGAAAATAGCAAAGTAAAACATTAAAAGTAAACATTCATTTTTCAATTGCTTCCTCATTGTCTCTTTACAGAAGCATTCATTTTTAGTTCTTTTTGGATCTCAGGAACCTTATTCTTTCAAGTAGTAATTCACGTCTTAATTAATATACAGTAATCAAAGAGATAAGCAACAATAAATGATTCGCAGCCTGGTTTTATTTGTTAAGGTTAATTTTTTATGCAAGTGCATAGAAGGATTTTCATGTTGATTCTTTAGTGGACAAACCATTTAATTTTCGTACAAAAAAAAGGGACATCCAAAGTTTTGTACTATCGGTGGTAAACGGTCTTTAAAAGCTATCTTCTCGTGAAGGTCACATCGGCTCAGAAAATGAGTTCATCATTAGTTTTCAGGATGCTCTTTACATTTAGAAATTATGTTTGTTGGTATTGGTTGTGTTTTGAGAAATTGTGCTTATGTATGTTTTTCTTTACAGATTATCAATACAAAGTAAAAAGAGCCGGTTAAAATCATTGGGTTTACTTGGATAATAGTTCAACAGCTACATTTTATTTAGACACTTTCAGGTAATAAATATCTGTGAGCGTAATTAACTGTCTTTACCCAGGACTGGTCCTGCAGGCGCTGCTGTAGGGCGTCAACATTGTCTTTTAATGTTAAGGTTCAGTTTTTCCTTGAGAATTATTAGGACCCTCAAAGTACGCTAACAGGATTTGTCTTTCAATAGCATGTTGTTAAAGTGGACACAAGCCAGATACACTCTGTGTCTCATCCTTGGTACCCACAACACATTGTGTTTTAGTTTCTACGAGCAAATGCAAGGCTGTGCAAATGTGCCCTGGACACGTCTGACTTCACTGTTCACATGGCTGAAATTACCATAATGGGGCAGAAAACAAGGGCTCACAGGGGCCAAGGGGCCCAGTTATGTCTGAGTCCTTGCCTAGTTACAGCTGAGTTAGGACCCTCAAGGATAAGCATCCACTTAGACAACTCAGATTTTGACAGCTTAGGGTGCGGGGCTGGTTGGTCGATGGCAAACCCGGGTTCTCTCCGCTTGTGCCTGCACCCGGCGTTTCATCTACACTGTCCTTGTGGTCTCGGGTGTGGCATGTGTTGTCTTCTGCCATGTCCTTAAGAAGAAATTGAAAGAGGAGAGGGCAGAGGGCCTCAGACCAGCACCCCCTGTGGGGAACAGCTTCCGCATACAGAGGTCAGGTGCCATGCACTCAGATAAACCCAACTGAAACCCAATGTATTGGAATTCCATCAACATTTTATGAAGGGCGATGCTTTTACTCTACTGATTGACTGTTTACTATCTAATCAGTTATGTTGTAGTAGAACACAGCCACCTGAACGACCCACTGGGCAAATAAATGACTTTTTTCCAAGATTCTTTAGAAAATGAGAGAGAGAGGGAGAAAAAAAAAAAAAAAAACAAACTTATGGTCAGGGAAAACTTGGGACTTTCTTTCTTCAGAAAACTTCCATCCATAATGATGGACTGTCATTATGAGTCAGGAAAGAACTGGTGTTACCTTCGGCTGTTCTAGAGCAGAACACAAAGAAAGGGTCCATGAAAAGAAATCATCTTAGAGTGAAGCTAGTTTCAGGAGGGACACCCAGATCAAGCCAGCTTTGCAAGAAAAGGCTGCTGTGTGCGCTCAGTGGCCAAGCTGGGAAACACTGAGAGGTCGGGTGCAGACTGTGAGGTGCAGTGTGGAGTGTTTCTGCCTTTTCTGGGTTGTAGTTGGAGTGTGATCACATGAAAACTCAAGTCTGTCCAATTATGTCGCCTTGCTTTTTTGTACAGAACGTTGGTGAGAGGCCCTGCCCTCAGGAGAACCTCTTGGCTGGAGACACAGCTCCATAAATGAACTGCATGCTGTAATAAGTGCCCTCCAAGTGTAAGCTGGAACTTCACAGGCAGCTCAGTGGTAAGGCATTCGCCTGCCAATGCAGGAGACACAGGTTTGATCCCTGGGTTGGGAAGATCCCCTGGAGGAGGAAATGGCAACCCACTCCAGTATTCCTGCCTGGGAAATCCCATGGATGGAGGAGCCTGGCAGGCTTTAGTCCATGGGTCTAAAAACGTCAGATGACTGAGTAACTGAGCACATACCACCACACGCGGGTGTGAGTTACACACTCCCACCCACAAAGGTCACCACATCTGTGACTGACAGGTGTAAAAGGATTGTAATATGGCGTAAAAGAAGAGTCAGTGTGTGCCGGAGATTTTATAGACAACTTTAAAGAAATGCAACCAAATATCGAAGATTCAGGGAAATGTTCACCTTTGTCTCAACAGCTATCCATCATTAATTCTCCGTGTTTCTCCTCTCGTCCTTGGAATTCTTGGTGCTGTGGAGTTTTGCAGTAACAATCCTCTTTATCTAGTGGATAAATCAATAACAAATCACTGATTCCTTAGCACCCGAGAAACGGTCTGCAGAAGTTCTAATGTGCCTTTCTGTGTACAAAATTAAAGTGTGCCTACAATAAATCATTCCCAAATGTTCTTTGATGAGTCCTGGAATGGCCAAAGCCTTCGCACACTGTAAATATTTCTCTTCTTATGTGCCTGTCTTTGGCAAATGTCCCTCTCTCCTCACTCTGGCCATAAAGACACCCTGGGGGTGAATCCCTAATTGCCACTCTATTGCAGCTCCTCATAATGGCTACATTGGGGAAATGAAGCTAAAAACACTTCAGCTTTGGGAATGGACAAAAACAGAAAGAAATCAACCCAAAATACGTTGCTTAGCTAATTATCAAACTGACATTTCAAAGTCGCTCAGTTGTGTCTGACATGGACTGTGGCCTGCCAGGCTCCTCCATCCATGGGATTCTCCAGGCAAGAACACTGGAGTGGGTTGCCATTTTCTTCTCCAGGGGATCTTTCCAACCCAGGGATCGAACCCGGGTCTCCCACATTGCAGGCCGACTCTTTACCACCTGAGCCACCAGGGAAGCCCTCGCTGGAAACGTCTATCAAAGTCTCCATACGCCTGTTTTGGGTTGAACCATGTGCCTCCAGACAGGGGTACTGGAGACCCAGCTCCCCATAGTGAGAATGTGACCTCGTTTTGAGATAAGGTCTTTACAGAAGTGGGTGAGTGGGTGCGTACTAAGTCGCTTCAGTCATGTCCGACTCTTTGTGGCCCCACGGACAGTAGCCCGCCGGGCTCCTCCATCCATGGGATTCTCCAGGCAAGACTTCTGGAGTGGGTTGCCATGCCCTCCTCCAGAGGATCTTCCCAACCTAGGGATCCAACCAGTGTCTCTTATGTCTCCTGGCAGGAGACAGGCACTAGCAGCCTCTGGAAAGCCCCCTTTACAGAGGTATTTAAGCTCAAATGAGGTCACTGAGGTGGCCCCGACCCAGATGGCTGGTGTCCTCACTGGAGAGAAAGCGTGGATAGAGACAAGAGGGGCAGAGGGAAGACAGTGTGAAGAGGCTGAGCCAGGGAGAGACCCTGGGGCAGACTCCCTCCTCCCCACTGCCCCGCCTCAGAGGAAGTACGTCGCTCTGTCACCTGAATTCAGGTTCCTGCCTGTGGAGCTCTGGGAGAATACCTTCTGTGGTTCAGGACTCCTACTTTGTAGTGTATTCTCCCAGCATCCTAGGACACCAGTGCAGCACCCTGGATTAGCAAGGTGTCCTAGCGATTGTCAGTTATGTGGCCCGTGTAAGCTGTGCTCAGTCACTCAGCTGTGCTGACTCTTTGCGACCACATGGACAGTAACCCACCAGGCTCCTCTGCCCATGGGATTTTCCAGGCAAGAATACTGGAGCAGGTTTCCATTTCCTCCTCCAGGGAATCTTCCTGACTCAGGGATCAAACTCATCTTTCTTGCATCTCCTGCATTGGCATGTAGATTCTTTACCACTAGCACCATCTGGGAAGCCCCCAGTCCCATCGCTTCATGGAAAATAGATGGGGGAAAAGTGGAAACAGTGACAGACTTTATTTTCTTTGGCTCCAAAATCACTGTGAACAGTACTACAGCCATGAAATTAAAAGACGCTTTCTCCTTGGAAGAAAAGCTATGACAAACCTAGACAGCATTTTAGAAAGCAGAGACATTACTTTGCCCACAAAGGTCTGTATAGTCAAAGCTATGGTTTTTCCTGTAGTCATGTATGGATGCGAGAGTTGGACCATAAAGAAGGCTGAGCACCAAAGAATTGATGCTTTCAAACTTTGGTGCTGAATAAGATTCTTGAGAGTCCCTTGGACAGCAAGGAGATCAGACCAGTCAATCCTAAAGGAAATCAACCCTGAATAGTCATTGGAAGGACTGATGCTGAGGTTGAAGCTCCGATACTTCGGCCATCTGATGTGAAGAGCTGGGATAGATTGAAGGCAGGAAGAGAAGGGGACCACAGAAGATGAGATGGTTGAATCACATCATTGACTCAATGGACGTGAGTTTGAGCAAACTCCAGGAAATGATGAAGGACAGGGAAGCCTGGTAAGCTGCAGCCCTTGGGGTCACAAAGAGTCAGACACAACTTAGCGGCTGAACAACAACAGCAGCAGCTTCCTTTTTAAACTTAAAATACATAATTTAACTCCAGGCTTCCAATAACCTCATTTTCTGTTGACATCACCAGGGTACCTTCATCTGGTTTACGTTAAACACACAAGAACTAGAGTATCCTTCTGCATTCATGTCCACTTTGACTCAAAATACTTAGATGAGGAAGACAAGTGTTCATCCTATCATGATTAATTTCCTGAATTTTGAAGGGAAATTCCGTTGAGAAGTCCTACCTGCTGGGCCATGTCCCGGAGGAAGGGCTATGCCCCTGTAAACGACAGTAGTTACAATGAATTTGTGATCAACCACAGCCTGCCACATGTTCAGTAAAAGCACTTCACATGAGTCCTCTTTTTATTTCCTTTTTCCTCTTTATTTTTACTTTCCTAGTAAGAATAATAGTTCTGTGGATGAAATTAAGGGCTCTCAGTGAGTGGCCCCGGCTTGTGAAGCAGGAGCTCATGTGTCTGCCCAGGAGAGGCCTGCATCCACTTGACCTCTCCATCCTGTTTCCCCTTCAGTGAAATGGACGCAGTGCCTCTCCAGGGCTTGACTCAGCCTGGTTCTTCCATGAGGCCACGTCGGCCATTCCTAATATAGCCACTTGTCCTCTTGTTTGGTTTACCCTTGGTCTGTACTTGGTTGCAAATATGCTTTATGTTTAAGGCTTATTTTAAGGCAAAATTAAAATAGGGTGTTACATAGCAGAAGCCAAAAAGCAGAATTACCTTATAATCTCAGAGATGAAAGCGAGCAGGACTGCTACCCAGAATGATTTTTGTGACTCTTAGTCTGGGGCCTCTGGCTGGACACAGAGTTCAGAAAGTAGGCGTGGCTTTGGCTGCCCAGGAGAGCATTCAGGAAACGTAGTCCTTACGCCTGGATCTTACACCTGGAATGACATCTCTTCGCATTGAAATTGTCATCCATGACATCAAGACCAGGACTGGCAGCTATTCTGTGATCTTCCCTGACGACAAGATAAAGATGGAAGTTGACAAACTCTGGGTTCAGGTTGGAAGAGAGTGATTTCTGTTAGTTTTGCTTTTAGGCACCTGGGACATAATTGTCATGTATAATAAAACATGCAATGTCTTCCTTTCATAGAATTTTACTAAATCAACTCTAGAGGAAGGTGCTCTTAACAGTCTTTTCATTACTGACTGGAGTAAACTAAAGCCCGACTTATGTTTGCATTTAGGACTTGTCTTGGGTCTCCTTTGTTCAGCGATAAACACAAGGCCATCAAGAAGTACTGAGTTTCTCTGAAACC